>NW_017099143.1:202854-302822 GCF_001412225.1 Nicrophorus vespilloides
ATTGCAGCAATTAATAAACATAGGCGAGATTCATTCGAACGAACAAAAAAAACTTTACAACTCGTTTACATAACTGTTTGCATACCGATTTTATTAAACTCTTGTCCTTTCATTCTATAGAATGCGTCATATTTAAAACATTTATTATATTAATAGTATTTAGGTACAAAAAAAAAATTGATCATCATAAAATTAGGGCAATGATTCATATCAATTTTGTTAAACATAAATACAAAAAATGTAAATATTTTAAATTCAAAATACTTCAAAAATTTATTCATGATAAAAAAATGGAATATTTGTAAGTGTTGTTCTTTTTTCATTTTCGCATGCTTTCTTAGTATATATTACGAATATTGTGGTTTTGGTTACACAATACAAAAAGAAACAACAAATATCTGATTGAAGTATATGTTAAGAATATGAAATACAAAAGGTTGTGCAACTTTCCAACATTTCCAGTGAAAACGAGTAAAATCTGGGTTTTTTCTCGTATAGTCAAACAATTTTCCCCATATAAACGAATAATGAAAACTAGAATGCAACTAGAATGACCACTAACATTAGGAACTGTTTTCCGAATGAAAAGCTAAAGAATAAAAATAATTATATACTTTTTTTTCTGGCATGGAACGCATTATGTTAATTTACATTAGTTTATATGGGACAACGTGTTTCACTATACGAGCATTTCACTATACGAGTAAAAATCCGGAAATTTTGGAACGTATTAGACTCGTTAAGTGAGGTTCCACTGTTCTTGTGATATTAAATAGGACAAGTTTCAAACAACCCCTATTTTTCATTATTAATGATATAAATTATAATATCAAAGTAAATATTGTTTTACTTGGAATAAAAGACAACCACAACACAACACAGCTAAAACAATAGTTTGCAACATACAATACTTTCCAAATGGCATCTATTTATTTAATGAATGTTCATTAAGTAAAGTTATAAATAGTTGTGTTATTATTTCTTATTATTAATAAATAATAACTGATAAATGGTATTTTTCTTAGAAAATAGTTATTAATTTAAGGAAGTGTAAAATATTAACAGAGAGTTATGTGAATACCTAAGTTTTAATCATATTATATTTCCCATATCATAAAACTCTTCATTGAGTAGATAACGTTTTTTCTTAACTAAGTCGTAAAACGTGAATGTCTTATAGTTCTATTATATCACAAATAATATATTATTAATAGTTTTTAATGAATGTTTCCTTATAGCATTATTCTTGATATAAATGTCTCGACCGACGTCAAGTGTTGCATTTAATTTATCTGCATTAGCCTCTAATAGCATTTCCTTCGATGGTAATCTTGCCTAGTAGAGATGGACGGTTCGTCCCTTTTCTTTCATGTCCTCCTTGCTTTGCGTGAAATTCGATACTTTTGTGATGACTTCGGTATGATGTAAACAACGAGCGTAAAGAGTCGAAGCGGATTGATTTAAATTGCATCGCGCCAGAGAGCAAGGTTTCTCATTAAAATGATTTGCATAATTTGTGGTCGTTTAATAATTATTATAACTATTATGTGCCTTTATTACGGTGATTATTGCGTATTAACCGTCGTGTCCTACATTACTATTACAGGTCTCGAAAAGAGCGCTAGTCCGACGCATTGCACAAAGCGTAGTTCAGAGGAAGTATGAGAACTGCTCACTTTTTAGCGTGGGTTTTCTGCAAAACGCAAATTATCATTACATCCGTGACAATACATTAAAACTGTTCGAATAATTCTACAACTGAACCGCGTTATGCAATTACTTCATCTTTATTTTATTTGTACAACGCAAGAGAATTTTATTAAATAAAATTAAATAATGTATGTTCAGAATATCCATCACAAGATATTATATTGAAGTATCGCGTCCAAATCAAGAAACATTACTAAAGAAACATTAACCGCATTCGGCATATACAAAAAAATGTTGATAACATCGGAACGGGAATGTCTCGGAATATTTAGAGAAAAATCTGTTTAGGAAGATGCTTAGTTTATGCTTTCAGTTTGAGGAAACTTATGTTTATATGATTATACACGGCCAACTGTGTTGTAAAATGTCGGCAAATATCAAAGCGTTTTTATTTGCGTTTTCAGGTGCTATTCATTCATAGAAAAAAAAAGAGATAGATTATTGCTTCAGGAATACAAATTTTTATTGACTATTCCGTGTATATTATATTCAATAAGCTTTTATTGAAGGGGTTGAATATACCTTCCTTATTTTCAGAATTGAATTAAATACTTAGTTTCTATGATAATTAACAAAATGCTTCAGATTAGGTAGTTAGAATACATTTTGTAATTTAAACGTTAGTTTCGTATTATTATATATATTATATAGTAGTAAACATTTTTACAAAGAAACATTTTTTTTATAATTTGTTTATTTATGTATTTTTATCTATACAATAAATTTGTATATCTAATTTTTATTATTACATTATAATAATAACCAATGATTAATATAAATTATTAACCGTAGGTATTTAAACAAAATTGTATGTATTAAAAATAATGTTTGCTATTGCTAATTTATTTTAAAGCGAATCAATCAATATATTGTATGACCTTTCCAATAAATGTAGGGGGAATTTTTCGGTAGAAAATTGTTTTCGTAAAACGTGAGAAGTCGTAAACCAACCGATAACAAATAAATTTTACCGAAATGACAAGAAAAGAGAAAACCTTATTATAATGAGGCGACTTCTATTGTTTATTCAGCTGGAATTTTAAATACATTTTTCGGATGCATTATCTTCACTAGTTTGCTACTGTTTCAGCCATCAAGTCACGTCACGTACAGCGTAGGGTCCGTTATTCAGATTTCCAACGTGCACCCAAAATAGAAATTAACAAACAAAAATATATATAAATGCAAGCACCCAACGGGAAATAACAATTAAAAATTAAACATAAATTTACATGAGATTATGAAACGTTTTGCTTGGTGATTTACAGAGGAAGGAAATTATAATAAATATGTGTGTGTGTGCATTTCAAGTTTGAAAACAGTTGAAAAGTGGTCGCCGTTGTAAAAGTGTTTGGGGGAAAAAATGCGAAATTTATTGTTGAGGTTCTGAAGGTGACATCCCTTTGTCTGATGTGAAATATACATAAACAACCTGTCAGGGCGAAAAAGCCACACGGCGCACATAGAAAGCAAGGAAGAAAGAAAAGAGCTAATAAAATGCAATAAACCACCGTAGAAAATTCATTTTTTGTTTGTTTCCTTCTTCGTTGTTGAAAAGAGGGTATGAAGTTAGTTACGTTTAGTATATGCGAATGAATTAGTTGGGGCGAGTTTTAGTTGTTTTTAATTTGAACCTCATATTATATAAATTTTATATGGTGGAATATAAACGCATAGTTTTATTGTGAAGAAAGATATTTTATTTGTTTATTTTCTCCTCCAGTGTAATTTGGTTGTGGTTTGGGCAGCGTGAAGCTGCCTTCTTCTTCTCTCGATCGTGAGTCGAGATGACTTAACAAGATACGGCGGGTGGAATTCCTTAAAGTCCGTCCTCGTCGTGCGCATGAGAGTAGCATTGTTTCCGTCTCAACCTCATTATCTCACCTCGTCTACCCATTCAGCTCGAGAACAACTGCCAAACCAGCCCGGGCCTGGGCCTGGGCACGCACAATCTTAAATATTTACATATTATACCCATGAAACTCGCTACCTTTTATTAGGACTCTTTTCTACATCGCATCTCACTCTCTCTCTTTCCATTTTTCTCTATTTATCTTCGTCTCTGTCACGCGTACTTCGTTTCCTCGACATGCACATACATTTTTCAAATACTGATAATGTTTTTGGCTAGGATATTCTCGTTAAAAATGATGTTGAGCCTCCCTGTTGCGTAGACGAGCAGACGGGAGTGTCTGGAGGCAAGAAGTTACCATATTCCACGAAAGAAATAAGACAGTTCCACTTGCCTGGATGTGGCCTTTCTTTGTTTAGATGATTTGTTTGAGAATCCAGCCCCATGCAAACATATAATGGCGTGTAAATGGGGGTGGGCCTTCCTGGAATACAGACCTGCCTGCTGCAGCCTGGCTCGCCCTTCAGCCCTCTCTGACCCTCTTAATCCCAAAAACTTACAACAAGTGTATGCGTGTATGTGTGAGTGTGTCTGCGCTCGGCAGAGAGTGCAAAGCCACCTAAAACCTTTTCATCCGTGCCACCGACCGAAAACATATGTTTTTTTTTCCTGTTGTTTTTCTTTACTTTTTTTTCCTAATTACCGCTGCGATCCCACTTGATCCTCTCGCGCTCCCTCCAAATTTAACACTTGAATTTTTAAAACCCACACCGAAAATAATCTTTCCAAAAACAATTTCTCATTTTCAACACCTCCCCATCAGAGCCCACTTCTCTATTTTCATCTACGAAATTATATAATAAACATTAAAGTCAATTAACAACTTCCGTGAATTACAAAACTGTTTATAATTTAGGACTATATGCTGAAACTTAAATACACAATAATTTATGTAATTCGATTTTCTTTTGCATTCAAATATATTTAAAAAAATACTTTAGTAGTTTTTTTTCTGATATTATTAATCTGTATCTGTGTGTTTTTGAATAAAAACAAGAAATATTTAAAATAAAAATCAGTAATTATATTTATAGTATCCACAATTTGAAACAAGGACACTTAATACATAAAATGAATTGGGAAAGTCAAACAAGTATTTGATTCAAAGAATTTTAGGCTTTCTGGAAATGTAATTACATTAATTTAATTATAATAATATTTATTACAATGAGTATACAATTATGTATATAAATTACAGACAATAGTACAAAAGAAAAACCATATGAATAATTGCAACGGTCAATCAATCTTACAAAGACAGATTAATATACAATCATAATACTGTATAATTAATATTGTATATTTAATATTATAAATATATACAAATATTACTGTAAATGTCTTTGAAAAAAATATTAAAAATAATTTAAATTTATGATATGAAAGCTCATAATTAATGTTATATTGACAAATCCGATTTTCCGCTTATTTAAAATTATGTATGTGACAAGCGACTAATAGTTAAAGTCGACATCTAAAAAACACTATTATAAGCTACTTTATTAGCGTATTTGAAGTTTATCCAATAAATTTACTTAATCATATTTATTATGAATATTGTCGAACAAATAATTTAGTTTTAGAAAATTTTAATTATAAAATGGATGCGAGAAATTATATTAATGCGATAAAATACGTTTTCAAAACACGTCTTGATATATTACGAGATTAGTGCTTAGTTTCATTTAAATTCTCTAGCTAAAGTGAGGTAATTATTAAAATATGTTGACATTTTTATTAAAAATATTTTAATAGAAATATTAACATTTTGTGAGAGGTTTTTGAGGATTACAATTCGGATACATCAGTTTTGATTTCGTAAATCAATTGAGTTAAAATAATGTCTTTAGAAGATAAAATTTATTTTTATCTCAACATTTTTTATGAAGTATACCTTATATCAGGGGTTCCTAAACTGTACGCCACAAATCTCGAAAATTCTAAAAAGTTTGGGAATCTCTGCCTTATATCAAGTTATAACCGCATACTTAACAAATAAAGTTCCAAGACTACCATCTTTCCAATTATGTCTGGTATATGTACTTCCAGAAAATGTAATTGGAAGTGTCCTTTATCTTATCTAAACATCATATCTTCCAACATCAAACCAGACACAAATTGCTATATTTGCAGAGTAAAACAGCCTCCATTTCATTTCCTAAAAATCAAAAGGCGTCCTCACAAAGTCTACAGACGGGTTTAAAACATGTTTAACATTATCTCAGGAAATAGCTCCACGATTAGGAAAAGGATGATACTTCCACTAATTCTTTAAATAACAAAGAATTAACACAGGCCGATAGAGTAAAATATATATTTAAAATAACACAATTGGACATTGCAAAAGCAGTTTTTATTTTGATTTAAATTCAGCATGCTCTAAAGCTAATCAAACAAAATTTGTTGTTCAAAATAAAGTTGACAAGGGATAGAGTGATTTTAGTAAAAAAAATGTGTTATAAAAAAAATTCTTAAACTAATATTAATATATTTTGCCATATATTTGTATTAAAAATGACTGGTGACGTTTGAAACTATTAAAAAAATAAGTAACTACTGTCATTTTATAATTAATAAAATTAAAGTCAATCTTTAAGTCGCGATTTAAGGTTTCTTGATTACTTATAAAGAAAATATCCTAATAACTATATCTAATTAAAACATTATTAATTAATTTAAATTCAGCAAAAAGTCAGTTTATATAAATGTAGTTGAAATATATGAATGTTATGTTAAAAACATAAATATATAATTGAAATAATGGCATTCTCAAATGAAATTACAGAATGCACATTGAAATATTAACATTTTGGGAATTAATGGACCGGAAATATTAAATTCGAAATGTGGAAAAAAAAAATTGGAGCTGCATTAAACTGGTGTCTCGCATGCGGAGCCGCATTATTAATAATTAAAATAATTAATGGGGGAGAATATTTAAAATGCATTAATTTCATCAGCTAATCCACACGAACGAAAATTATTATTTAAACGTTTGTGCCTGTGTGGTGAGCGTTTTATATGGAGCGGCTGCCTCATTTAATTCACTACACAATAAATTAATAAACGGGTTTTATGTATTGGAGTTGTAAACGCAACTCTGCGCATTCAATAACATAAGAATTTTAATTCAGAAAACAATGAAATTAACTCATTCATTTTAATAATTACATTTTACTTGGCAATGGTCTTAAAAAATGATATACCGTAATATCTCGAAGTAAAGTTTTTACGTGGTTCCACAGTCGGTAATTTAATAATCCAAATTAATAATAATATGATATAATTTAATGATGCAATGAAACATTTGTGTACGCATTTTAATGAAATCTATATTTTAATTGAATTAAATTAAATAGAGAATATGTTATAATTAGGGCAGATTCCCGATTCAAAAATAAGTGGTCGGTATAGAGATTTAAGATTATCAATTATTTCAAAAATTGACGTTAAGGATTTGTTGGAAAATTGAGGGTCGACTTTCGAAAGTCCATAATAACTGTAAGCTGATGCTATTGACATTTGAGTGGTGGAACGAATGTACCTACCTAACTATAAGTTCAGATGTTTACTTTTTCGTGGTAAAAACATCTTTTATTTTCGTTGTCATTCTAACTAATTTTAACCTTTGTCCATGGTTTCACATTTTATTTTTTCTAGAAACATAATTCAAATAATGTATTATATATGATAATTGTAAAATGACATATTATGATATACAGTGGAACTTTTCTTAACGAGCAAAATGAATTGTAAGAAAAATGACTCGCTTAATGAGCGACGTTTCGCATAACGAGTGACGATGAGAAGTCCCAGATTGCGCGCCTGCTACATTTTTAAAACTTGTGTACTCATATTATGTGTATTTTTGAATATGTTTCACTATACGAGTAAAAATCCGGAAATTTTGGAACGGATTAAACTCGTTCCACTATAATTTTAATAATATTCAATATAATGTAGATTATAACAGTCACAAATAATGAATTGACAAATTTGAACCAAATAGTTGTAAAGTCACAAACTATTTTTTGAGGCAATAGAAGAAGTTTGGATATAATTGCATTCAATATGGTTATTGGAATTGCGGCGAAACAAAAAAAAACGATTATCCCATATCATAATGTAGATAAACCTTACAGCTAAATATTATTAAAATGATATAAAAAAAATATTTATAAATATCATTTTAAATTCTTAAAATCTAAATAAAGTACAAAAGAAAAGAATGCAATACTTTTAGAGTACGGTTCATGAAAAGCAGTACAAAACTCCCCAAAGTAGAACGGTTGGTCACTTTAATTAAAGTAAGGTAAATGGGCTAAATTTATCGCCTATCTACCTTGACTGACAACATATAAACATACCTGAACTTGGATAATAGGCATAATTCTATTGTAATACTGGATGTTCCATATTTTTCGGTCCATAAAACTCAACTTTATTACAAGAAAAAATACAGTCGTTTCTTTTTATGCGGTTTTAAAGTCTGAAACCTATTTTCCGCACTATGTGAGGTATTTTTGTATATATTTTTCGTATTTACAATTATTATGTTAATCCGTAGAATAAGTAGCATGGACATAATAAACTTTAACTATAATGATAAAAGTTTCTACGAAATTGATTCATCAATCAGAACTTTTAAAACTGTTTGATGATGATTTACTATCAGTGCTTCAGTAAGCGAAATGTAACATTGATATTCTTTGGAGATTCGTGATATGAAATATTATTAAGTAAACGACTATATTTAATATGAAGATCTAAGGACTTTAACCTTTGCAAGCATGTATGGGCAATAAAGAGTAAAAAAATACTATTTACAGGATTTCAGAAAAATCTGCCGCTAATAAATATAAATTATTTTCGGAAGTGGAATAAAAAAAAGGGGCGACCTAAAAATAAGTGTTGAAATTTATATTTTTGGGGTCAAAATTAAAAAGTAAATAAAATAAAAATCAAACAGGAAATCGCCGCAAGACCGCTTCTCTCTCTCTATCTTTCACATACAAACATACGTGCACTGTCAACTTTGGTATTTTCGTAACTTGGGTTTATTTTCGAAGATCCCATAAATCCGTTTCAACCACCACAAAAATTAAAAATAAAATTCCGGTGAGAGATTGGAAACAAAAAACATAATGATAAAAGAAAAACATAAACATAAAATGTTAATGCGGCGCTATGACCACGCATAGTCAACAATCTTCAACAGTTATCTGGATTTAAAGAATAAATATTTGGTTTATGTGTTTGTAAACAAAAAAAATAATATTATTCTAGTGATAATGCGCTCGCATTATGAATTTTTAATTAGTAGGAATTTCTAATATTTAAGTTCTGATAAGCTAGAGGATTACCAGAGTCTATGTAGGCTACCCGGTAGGCTATGGTGTATGTTTTGCCTAACCTACCTTAAGACGACTTAGCGTATTGTTCTGTAATGTTTTCGGTCTATTTTGGGCGTAATTAAAAGATGATTTAAAATAAATCTCCGGTCGGGTGGAAGCTTCAGATCCCACGCATTCGTTTATTTAGATTTTTAACTTTTAATAGAAAACACCCACTGCGACCGTAATTGTAGTAGACTGCGTCACTTCTCCCACTAGGTTTCATTTGCATAAAATAACAGGCCCTTATTTATTTAATAATCAATTACATAATTCGCGCTAACGAAACATGTCGATAACAAACGTGCATTTAATTATATAGATTTAATTAACTTCTTTTTTTTTAATTGCATTAACCCGCAATTTACACATTGGCTCTATACTTTGACATCGTTATTGTTTATATAGATAAATAAAAGGTTATGAATTTTCAGTCTTGATAACAACTTTTGTTTGATTTCAAATAAATAACTATTTTTCATTCCTCATTCCTGTGAATCTCAAAATCATTTAAAAAAATAAATTTGCTAAATACAAATACATTTGTTAAATCCCGACAGTATCAAAATCCTGACTGTATCAAAATACCGACTATATCAAAATCCTGACTATATTAAAAAATCTATGTATTATGTATTTGTTTATACAATAAGACGTATAGACTAAGAGACTACGCAAATAATTGTTTGTTATTTTTGGAACTAAAGTATAGCAAAACTATAATTAAGGTTCCCGGACAGAGTTTCCATCCGCAACAGAGTATATGTCAACTAGGTAAGTGAGATGTCCACCGTACAATAAGCGTAAATAACTTACCTGTCTCCGCATAAATAAAGTAAAGCAATATTTTATCTATTTATTGGTTTTACTTTTGTAATTTTATGTTTGTTGCAATAAATATTCCTATTATTATATTGTTAAATAATTTATGTGTATTTTTTTATACGATTTTAGGATTAAGTTACTATTAAAACGATTTAAATTGTCAATAATCCTTAAAATATATTATATTATTAAATATTTATAGTTTTTTTTTATACAAAATTACAATTATATTAAATTCACATTTACTATTATTTAGTTTCGTTTTGACAGTTCTTAGAAGAAGTTAATTTGATAATAACCAAAATTTGAGCAAAAAAAATCATTAATTTTAATTCAATATTTGAAAAACATATAATTAAATTGTTCTAAAATGAATAAAACTGTGTTTCGGAAAACTTGGAAGAAATTATAATTTAGTATTACAAGAATCGTAGTACACTTGTAATCTTGTTTGCCAGTCTGTACTAGTAATCACGAGAAGAGCTGTCTGTATGGCATTTGGTTTATATGTGATTTATGAGTTGGTCTGAAATAATTAGGATTGAATCCATTGAGGCTGATGGAGAATAGTCGAGGAGGTCCAATAGGACATGCAGACCACGTATGGGTTTAAAATGTCACGTGTGGAGGCCGACAAAGACGATCGTCCGTTTCGCCGCAAAAAACCTAAAGACATGCGCTGTTTTATTGCTTGTTCAATCCGCTGCTTTATTTATATATTTCGCTCTTTAACTTTCAAAAAGAAAAGGCATAGGAAAAAAATCTAAAAGAAAACAAACAAAAACGAAAACGGGATGAAGCAAAAAAAAACAACGGTGGCCTCTTGACTTATTTGGAGTAAATAATTACGCCGGTTCTGGGCAATTATTCGTATATTCTTTAACGCGCCTTCTTCAACTTCTTCGTCTCCTCGTTTTCTATATAAATTACCTACTCGAAGACGCATTCTTTATTAACTGCTAATATCCATAAAAAGTTTCCCACATTATTTCCCATTTGCACTTACTTCGCCACTAGGCATCATATTACTAAACGCGTTTCCACCTGAAATTTAAGTTCCGTAATCAACTTACTTAGCACCAGGAAAATAAAATATCAAAAAAAAAGAAAACCACCCGTCGTCCACGATATCTTTTTTGTATCGTAAAAGATGCATTTATGTTATTATAAATATCACGTTTTCGTTTAAAAGATGTATTATAAAAATTAATTTTTGTCTTAATAGATTTTGGATTAGAAACCGATTATCTGAAGTGGATATAATGGGTCTTCCTTAGGGTCAGTCCTATTTAATTAAAGGTTTTCTACAGAAGCCCCTAGTCAGACCCAAAAATGATTATAACACACTAACCTAAAATTAAAATCTTCTTAATAAAAATGTAAAGTACAATATATTTTTATTTTACTCTCATTGTTTACTATTATTAAAATATAAAATGCATAATAACTTATTTCTTAAATTTTTATATCATTTCGTTCAGTTCGAAATTCTATTTGTTTGTTCGAGCAAAATACTAATAAATTCTAAAAAATAATAATTAATATAATTTATGGTGGGTCTATTGACAGCAGTCTTTCCGCTTCTAAAAAAAATAGTACACATTTTTTTTATACATAAATATGTTTTTTTTTTCATTATACCGTATGTATGTTTAATATCTCAATTAGTCCTGTTTCAAATAATCCATTATTTTGGCGGAACCTATTATCCGGACTATGCGAGGTATTGCTATATTAATTACCATGTGCATAAAAAATATTAAAATAATTTACAATATTAATGTCAGAAATCCTATAAGTTTATTAAGTAACAAGCATAATATCTTAAAACATGTTTATGTTATCATATATAATTATTGATGTATTAATATGATATTACATAATTAATTCAACGCTTCAATTCAAATAAAAATAAATATAATGATTACTACAAGAAGTATAGGCAGCCAACCATTCACGAATAGTCTTTCCTGTAGTAGCTTCATGTAAATACTGTAGTTATTTTTTCTATAACATAAAATTTCAAGACCTTATGCATTCTTTATATGTATTCGCATATTCATGATTATATAAATATTTTAAAAAATACATTTGACAGTTAGCGAACTAATCAGGCATGTTGTAAAATGTATTTATATAAAAAGATGTATAAATAAAAACTTTGATTTCAATTAAGGACAGGAAAATCTTGTTTTTTTATTGTGTATAATTATTCAATTTGTTCCTCAAGTTTTCTTTTGCTTGAATATTAAGAAAGTATTTCATTATTATTGTATAATTCAATTGTTTTAATTAAATGTAAGAAAGTTAAACCGCTTTATTCAAAAATAAATATAATTTGCAAATAAGAAATATTTTAAATTAATCCATAAACAATTTTATATTCAAGAGGAAATAAATAAATATAATTTCGTAATTCTTAGGTTTATTAAAACAGTACATTACAAGTAGTATTTTATATATAATACTTTTATGTAGTTATTAATATAAAATATAATTAGTAAACTTAACATTTTATCATTATTTTTTTCTGGGTTACAAAAAAATATTAAATAAATTTATATTAACATTTTTCCAGGTTCCATAATACAAACTTAAATATGTGTACATTAACATATTTACTTCTTGTAAACATAACTTTCAGCGCCTCCTCTTCCAAAACCTATAAGTAAAAATCCATTATTAGTATTTCAACAAGAGTGACGTTATTCCATACGACTGGTTTTAATAATTTTTACTAACGTTTTATGTAATTAGAAACTTTACTTACCGCCTGGTCCAAAAAGTGCTGAATAGCATGGGTTCGAGCAATATGGTTTACCTTCGTGCTCAGCATGGGATCCCGGGGCAAGGGTTTTATTGCACTTTTCGCATCTTAGACATCCTGGATGCCAGTCCTTGCCCAGAGATTGCTTACGCTCAGCTGCAAAGCAATATAAATTATTCAATAATAATAAATGCGGATAGTGGAGTGGAGACTCACACAGAGCCAAGAATAAAAAAAATAGGCTTTATTTGTAAAATTCTAATCTTTCTAGTAGTAGGCCATTAGTAAATTGCCCTCTAATTATCTACTCGCTCCTTTTTTCCTCTCCCTACTTTTTCTAAAGAGGCTACGTGCAACTTGAAGGGAACTCAAACAAAAGGGCGCATTCTCATTTCGCCTCGCTTGAAGAGTAGAACAAAAAAGCATGCATTACATAATTAATTCGATACATGTGTGTGTACATTGAAAGTTTAAAGTTCATTACTTCTTTCTCATACTCGCGTCTTGTTTTGATGATAACATTGGAATCAAAGTTCTGAGACTGTTTTTTTTATGTCTTTCTTTCTCCCGCTTTGCCTCAAATTTTCATAACGGCCAGAAAATGCGGTGCGCTGCACTTTCGGAAAACGTTAATCTTGACCTGAAATGCCTTAAAAGGTAAAACCGATGCGCGCCTGACGCTTAAAAAAAATGAAATTACTGTTGTTTCCTACGTGGCATACTACCTATCTATTCGACTCTACTATGCATATTATAATAATTATTTATTATAATATATTCATTAAAATGGGGCGGAAATACCTAATATAAACAAACAATAAGTATTGCTTTTAGAAAATTTCAAGAAATAAGAAGAAACCTTACTCATCCTCGCACTGACTTAATTTTTTTTTTAGAAAGGAAAGCTCTATGGCATTTGAATTTTTTTATATATATGAAACCATGTTTGGTGACTGTATATGAAACGTATGATTCATACAAATTAAAATTAATTTAAATAATAAATAAAACAGAAAACATTACGTTCTCTGCGGTCCATCATTCAATTGACGATGACATCATTTTTATTCACACGAAACAATTACTAATAGATTAAGTAATCTATATATATATACAGTGAAGATTCTATGAGTAAATATTGCATTTAACATTATTCATACAAACAAACCTTGAAAATTGAGTTTTGTAACTGTTAAAATACAATAAATATTTATTCTCTCAAATTTCACATCCAATTATAAAACATACGTATTATGATTATTGTTATCAAGTGAATATAGATAGCAATAAAATAATGAGTTTTGATAAATAATCTTATTTTATATAATTACAATTACAAATACAACTTAAATTTTATATTATTATGTATACAATAAATGCTAATTTACTTATGTTATTATTTTAAATTTAGTACTTATTTCTAAATAATAATAATAACATGATTTAATTTAACAGAATTATTATGTTTATTCGGTAATTTTATTTTCTTATTTGTATTCTTTATTTCTGTAACTTTTGATTATTTTTTGCTGGCCAATAAATTATAATAATTATTTATTTAAATTACATAAATATTTACCGAAAAAAAGGCGTGTTTTCCTATTAATCAAATATTTATAATTATAAGTATTAATGATCATAATAAATCCAATGTTACAATATATAATGTCTTACTAACAATAAACGTAATAATCACTAATAGATTACTATGACGTAATATAAGTAATGCGCTTGTTTAGGCGCAAAGGAGGTAAACATGTACATTGTTAATATTAAATAAATGTACACTCACCAAAGTACACAGGTTTTTCGCATTTTGGACAGTTCGGCATTTTTTTGGCTGGCTCGTTCGTAGTTCAACCGATATTGAATTAAGAAGTTTAAAGCAGGTGACTGAATGAAATAGAGACGGCGACTAAAGTTTTGCTGAGGTCGGAGTTGTTTGAGTTTGTTGAAGGCGGGTGAGAGGATAGAGGATTTTTAAACTGCACACGACACTATTGGAAAGTGTATGTGCTTCACATATCAATCACACCATTGTACGCATACGAATGACGTGAAAAATGCTGCATGCTTATATTGATAATAAATAAGTGCTTACATTTTGCAGTGGGTTAAGCCTGGATCAGGCTGTACAATATTTTATCGAGTCTCCTCGTATCGATAACAAACTCATATATACTCAATACCTATATCAATATATTTATTTGTACATACTTTAGCAATTACGTAATATAGTGAAACTAACATTTTCTATGTTGATTTTATTGAATAATTGATATCAAGAAAGGTCGTTCTATTAATATAAAGTTTGCCTTGAGATAAACCAATGTTTTGATTTGGGACGCCGCGGAAAAATTCTGATAAAGTTTGGGAACCACTGTATTAAAGAATTAATTATACCAAGACTGGCTCGCGAGCCGCATGCGGCTCTTCAAGAGTTTTGTTGTGGCTCAAATGATAAATAAAATATTATATACATTATACAACTGTAGGTCCGGCTCCCAATTTTTTATATATTAGAAAATTTCTCATATTTTATCTTTATTGTTTTATCTGTCTTATATATATAATGACTGTTGCAATTTTATTGGACATGTTTCAGATCCAATAGAACCACTTAAAAAGGAATTAAGATTTTTATGTGATAAAAACAAAACTGATAATTTATAAATACATTTTTTCTTAGTAATATTTTGTTTTCTCGGATTAGTTAAATATTCCAATTATTACAACTTTAAATTATTTTTTTTACATTTACAAATTAACGAGATAAAAGTGATACAGAAAATAGAAATTTTAAACATGCTATAGTGAATAATTCTATATAATGCCTAGGTAATAGGTAGAATAACGAAAACTATTAGGCATTGTGAATAATCATTTAAATTTAGTACATTATTTAATAAGTAAGTGATATATGGTGGAAAATTGAATAAACTCTTAAACATAAATGCTAAACAGGTCTTTCGTCGTTGAAGAAAATGTTATCTATGTCTTATCATTCATTATGTGTTTAATGAATGGCTAATTTAAATAAACTGAATATGTGAAAACATATATTAAGGTAGGTTTGTAGAATGGTCTTAGTTTATAGCATTTTGATCTACATCTGTTAAAATAATAATATATACGGTCATTATTTTTATATACTTTATCAAATTCACAAATAAACTTATAATTATATTGAAATAATAAATACAAAAGAAGCAGATTTTTATAGTTTATTTAGTTTTGTTTTTAAACATTGGAATGGTATCAGATGTATTAATTACACGGTCTGCAAGGTCTACAGCATTTTTTTCCTTTCTTACTGCCACTTGCATCAGATCTGCTTGACTCCAAATGTTGTATATTTTCTTCTTTGCTATTGCCTACGTTAGCATCTCCCCCGGCATTTAAGTCGTGATCATTGACTTCGTTCACGACGGACGGTTTTTCTTTTAAAGATTCGGGGATCTTCCACACGAAAATTTCGCCGGCTCCCCCAGTTGTTATCACATAATTACAATCGGGACTAATACAAACTGCCGTTATTACAGAGCAATGCCCCAATCCTATATGCGTGGTTATTCCTTCTTGATATTTCCACATCTTTACAATTTGATCATTTGCACCCGTTACGAAAAATTGACCGTCTGCAGATATATCCAAGGAATTTATGGATCCCGAAGTGGAGCCCTCTATTTCTCTGACTAGACTTCCATCTAATACTTCCCAATAACATAGTTTCCTATCGGAACCACCAGTCAAAATTTGCACGCTGGACGGATAATAGTGAACCGTCATAAAGAGAGTGTTCTCAAAAAGTATTTGCTTTCGAATTTGTCGTAGAATATCCCAAATTATGCACGTGCCATCAGTGCTTGCACTTACAGCTTCATCATCGGTTCGGTTTATATGAATCGCAGACACCGGACCGGTGTGCTCCTTTAACGTACAAACCAAATTTTGGCTTGTAGGCTTAATATCCCAAATACGTACTTGGCCTTCGCACCCACCGCTTATTATAAATTTACCATTATGGGATATATCCATGGCCGAAACTCCTTTATTATGGGCGTTCAGAATTGCGTAAATCAATCTTCCTGTGAGCGGAGTAAATGCTCTGATCACACCATCATTCCACGCCGTCAAGATGGAACGTCCGTCATGAGCAAATACCACTTTTGAACAGCTAAAATTTGGAACCATTATCCTTAATAACTCGTCCATTGTTTTCATACTCCATAAGCGTACGCTATCTTTACTCGCAGTAGCAAAAATGTCAGAGAATTTACTGAAATCCAAAATGATAGTAACTAAACAGGATTATAGTAATTTTTAAAGCTTACTAAGGGAATGCCGTATCGAAGATTGTTGAAGTGTGACAGGTAATGATAAGTTTAGTCTCGAATGTTTTCATATCAATGGAGAACACCTCACAATTCAATGTACCTGCTAAAATACAAGTTCCTTTGTCTTTTAACACCAATGTTGTGACGGCGTGCTTAACATTTGTTGTTTTTATCTGTGAAATCGACAAATTATAAAATACATATTAATATGGAACCTATAAGTCAGCAAACAATATTTACCAGGTAACTTTTAAAGGTAATAAAAAATATACGAGAAGCGCTAATCAGGTATTTGATAAATATATACAAATATAATAATCAATACTTTAAAGTGTTGATTTTTCTGTATTTTCTCTTGTTATATATTGACGTTAAAAACGCCAATTCGTATTCTAATGCAAATAATAAGGTTTGCTTACCACTTTCAAAGCTGGATTCGAAGGTAATTTAAATGCTATACTTGTGATTCTTTTATCAATCTTTGGAGGTTCTTCTAAAACTACATCGATTGTTCCGTCACCGGCACCGATGATGATCTCTCCTGTGTTCATTAATATAATCGAACGGATTCCTGTAATATCAGTAGAATTATATATTAAAAAAGGTTAAATATTCAACAGGTGAACATTTAGAACTTGAAGGAATGAGTTTCACAGTTATTTTATAATTTATCTTATAGTTTTCGTGATAATTATGAGATTGCTTATTTATTAATTTTGTATCTAATATTAACAGTTTTTTTTATAATGCTATTAATTGAATTAGGAAGGATGCATACCCATGCTATATAATTCAACAGTTCCAGGCTGTAATTTCTTCTTGCTGATTTTTGTAAAGCATCCAACCATCATCGGCCTTTTGACAGGCTCCAAGATCTCCACGTCGTGATGGAAATTCAGTCTCAATTTCAGCATGTCGCCCGTACTTGTTCCGCACAAACAAATCTCGTCCCTATCATTGACGTCCATGCAAAGGACCTTCCTTTTCAATTTCGAGAGGCTCACATCGATCCCGATGACGCTCCTTGCTTCCGCATCAATTTTCCAAACCATCAGGTTTCCCTCGCCGGCGGTCATAAAACAAGGTCCTCGACAGTTCATAGTGTACAGGACAGTTGCATCCCCCTGCGATCCTTTGGTGGCCTCTGCCCCGCAGATTAATTTGTTCTTATTAATATCCCAAACAACGACCGAACCACAATCCCTTCCACCAAGTGACAACAAATACTCATCTCGTCTAGAAAAAGCTACCGCTTCAACTCGAACCTTATGCCCTTCGTGTTTAATCAAAGCCACGTGTTTATAGAAATCCCATAATATGACTGATGCCTGAAACCACATAATTATCCCATTGACATACGAATAAAATATAAGTTATGTAACCAAAAAAAAGTAAGATGATTTTGTACAGTTTCTTTAGCATTGAATTGTTTTATTAGTAAATAATACAAGAAATACTAAAGACATTATTTGCTTCATATCTATTGGATAGAGGACATAAAAAATGTTTAATTTTACTCTATTTTTTTTAGAAAACTAATGCGTTAATCGTAAGATTCTTCCATACTTTCTGACGAATTTGTTTTATCACTTGTGGATAAAGGTTTTACTCGTTTACGAGCAATGTTTTTAATATAACTTCAGAACTTTCACTTTAACTACTGGCTACATTTTCGTTAAAAGAATATTATTTTTCTTAACAATTTTACTAGTTATTGTTTTTACCACATAATACATTATAAATTCTAAAATAAATTTTAGACGTCTGTGACACATTGTACGTCAAGGTGTCAATATTGTAAAATACATAATTTAAAATCGTCTTACTTTGAATCCTATGTGATTGATTTGCCCGGATGCAACATATTTCCCACTTCTCGAAACATCTATAGCTGATATCGTGTTCGTGTGACCGGCGAGGAAAAATTGCTCATTGGTATTAGTATTCTTTATCGTCACTTTATTGCCCATCGGATAAATTAAATGAATTCCATCCGGATGTATCTGAAGACCCCTTATAGTATTTCCTGATAAAGGAATTTAATTAAAAATAGTATATTAATAAGAAACAAGGAATTCCAAAACTAAGAACTTGCCATCGAATCCGACACTAGCGTGCAACTGCAGCAATGATACGGATCCATCTAGTTCTGCAGGGCACTCAGCTTCCATAACTGCAGTATTATGTATATAAAATTGCAATAAATATGTACAAAAATTGTATTAGCTGAAATGACGACTCCAAAAACTTGTTTAAAAATGGCGCATAGCAACCATGGTAACAAGAACCATCGTACCGCTTTGTGAATGATTACGACATATCATTATTTACAAGAAGTGTTATTCACCATAATTTAAATATTGTCAATATTTTTGATCCTGTGTGCACAATGTGCATATATGTTAGCTTATGTACTTCCAGCATTCTATATATTGCCTAGGCAGAGTTGAATTTTGACCAATCTACTTTTATATGTGTACACTTATTCAGTTTTTTAATTTTAACCATCCAATGAACACACTATGAATAACAGGATTAATCATTATTCAACAGGGAATTTGCATTTATGTTTTTGTTTTTTTTTCAGTTTCCCTCTATATATAACTTCGTGGAAAGAGTTTTCTGCATGAAACAAAATACATAATTAAACTAATTATACACTTGCTTATAACACATATATTTAAATTATACTTTAATTATATATACATAATTTATGAAGACATGGCTTAATATTAATTCAAAACAATGGCGTAAGTGTGTAACAAATAATAGTAATAAACATATATAGAAATAATATTCATGATAATATCTATAGTTTTAATAGATATTTCTATATATATATGTACATTTTATTTAATTAAGTCTTTTTAATGTTCTGTATTTTTAATTAAATATTTTTGTTTATGCTAACTAGGGCACACAAATAGGTACTTATCAACATTTGTTTATACTTTGATTTTATAATTTAATTACTGTTATTAAAATAGAATAACCACAATAGCAATAGAAAATATAATATAAATCTTACAAAGATACGTTTATACCAGTTGATACGAGTATTATATATTAGATATAGGCAATTGTATTTACTGAAGTGCCTTGTCCCAAAACACATTTAAAATTGAGGTTATCTCTTGATTGTTTATAGTACATTCGAAATGGCTCTTTGCGAAGCGGAAAAAACATTTATTTTACATAGTGTCGAAGTAAGTATTAATAATTATTTAATCATTCATTATTTTAATTATTTTATTCATGGTTTTAAGGAAAATTTTCGAATTGATGGCAGGCAAAGAGGTGATTATCGTCCAATGGAATTGGAAACAAACATTGTTGCTCCATCATTTGGTTCTGCAAGACTTCGATTAGCAAATACTGATGTACTGGTTTCAGTCAAATTAGAAATTGATTCACCAACATTAGAGCAACCAAAATTAGGAAAAATTGAATTTTTTGTTGATTGGTATGTAGATTATTTTCCATTCCTTACTATATTTATTGAAATTCTATTTCAGTTCAGCTAATGCTACACCAGACTTTGAAGGAAGAGGTGGAGATAATTTAGCAACTGAGATATCAAATTGTTTATCATCTGCATATAAATCAAGTACAGCTTTTGATGCTGGAAAATTGTGTATTCTGAAAGGATCAAAATGCTGGAAACTGTATGTTGATATATTATTATTAGAATGTGGAGGAAACTTATATGATGCAGTTTCTTTGGCAGTAAAAGCTGCATTATGGGATACAAGAATCCCATTAGTAAAGTCTGTTGTTGTTGATGGCAACAAAGTAGATATGGAAGTATCGGATGAATTATTTGATTGTGAAAGGTTGGATGTAACTGGCGCTCCAATAATGGTAATTTTAAGAACTTTATTTGAAATATATAAAAATGCTCATTTTAGGTTACAGTTTGTAAAATTGGTGACCAATGTATTGTTGATCCAACGACTGCTGAAGAACATTGTTCTGGAGGTTCTGTTGTGGTGGCAGTTTCTAAATCAAATTTCAGCACTATATTGCAAACAGGAGGAGGATCCTTGCATCCAATGACACTATTAGAAAGTTTAAAATTGGGTCAAACAGTGGCTCAAAGATTAGATTCTACCTTAATAAACACATTGAAGCAAATAAATGATAATTCTACAGATGTTGGCTTCTTAAAATAAAATTATACAAAAGCCTATTTTTTACAATAAATAAATTTTAATTAATTTCTTCCTATAACAGCCCATCTATCACCTTGCGCAATTCTTGCAGTTCCTCTTCTCTGTGCTTGTTCAAGTTGTTGTTCCACAGCTTCAAGTATTGAGTGTATTGTTCAAATCTAATTTTGAGAAACTGGTCTAAAGTCAATGCAAACTCTGGCTGCTTCATGCTTGCAAATGTACAATTCTTTGAATGTTTATAATGCTCATCCCACGGATCATCCTGCGCTTCCCACCCATCCAAAGTTTTATTGCACAGAAAACATTTCACAACATCTGGTTCATCTTTTTGACCAATAAAGTAGAAGCCAGCTTCTGCCATCTATAAATATTTGTTACTGTACTTTATGTAATAAAGAATATTTTTAAAATTACTACCTTTGCTGCATTACATACTTCATCATCTTTAAAAATCCATTTTTTGAATGTTTTTAACCTTTCCTCTTCATAAAACATAGTCAGATGATATTTAAGATCAGCCGTCTAAAAAATAAAATATTATTATGATTCCAGAACAATATATAGTTAAAATACCATTATAAAGTCAACACTGGTCAACACTTTAATGAACAAATTAAACAAACTAAATAAAAAGTAAATGACGGTTACAATTGGTTACAATCGTTCACAATCAACTTTTCAAAAACCAATCTTGCAACTGTTGAAAACTGAAATGTCTCTAGGTTTGGGATTACCGTTAATTTTTCCCGCTCAATTTGTATCTTACTACTACCGCCGTCCGCCGTCTCTTTATTCTTTGGCAGCACTCGGGCACTTGGGTTTGGGGTTTGGGTTAAGTGGTTCGTTGATGTTTTTTTGGGCACCGGTATATGTCATCATTACCGGTGAAGTGTTAGCGGTTTTTTAATATTAATCTATTGTGCGGTTTACTATAGTATAGATTTTGAGTGCATTTAAGTACGGAAAATGGATTTTCCGTATAGAGCAGAATATGCTAAAAGCAGTAGAGCATCATGTCGTAGTTGTAAGTCTTCTATTCAGAAAGAAGCTCTAAGACTAGCTGCCATGGTTCAATCTTCAAAGTTTGATGGGAGAACACCACAATGGTATCACTTTGACAGCTTTTTTGGCAGTCAGAGACCTAAGATTGTTGATGATATTGAAAACTTTGAGGAAATACGATGGGAAGATCAGGAAAAAATTAAGGACAAAATCAGTATGTATAACCAATGTACAAATTAATTATATAATATAGGTTTATAATATTCTAGAAAATATGGGTTCAATTATTGTGCCAGCTGGTAAAGGTAAAAAACGGGCTGCTTCAGATAATGGTGCACTTAAAGATTTCACATTGGAATATTCCAAATCTAGCCGAGCCATGTGTAGAGGTTGTCAACAGAAAATAATGAAAGATGAAGTAAGTTTTCTGCAACTAAATAAACGTAATAAAAATAATGAATGTTCATTTATGTAGGTAAGAATCTCCAAAAAGGATTTTGAATCTGAAGCTGCAAAAAAATATAATGGTCAAGATATGTGGCATCACCTGACTTGCTTTGCAAAATTAAGGTCTGAACTTGGATATTTTGAATGTGGTGATAAATTGCCTGGTTTCAAATCAATGAAGAAGTCTGACCAAGATGAAGTTATCAAAGAAATTCCGTTAGTTACATTACAAATATTAATTTCTAAATCCATTCAATTATTTTATTTTAGAGCAATTAAACAGGAGAATGGATCAGACATTAAAAAAGTTAAAAAAGATGAGGAGGATCCACTGGACAAAGAGTTGATTAAGCAAAATAAGAAAATGTACATGTACAAGGATAACTTGAAGACATTGAAGAAATCTGAGTTGCAACTTTTATTAGAAGCAAATACTCAAGTTATACCACCTGGTGAAGCAGAGATATTGAATAGATTAGCAGATGTCATGACTTTTGGTACATTACGACCATGCCCTGATTGCAGAGAAGGTCAATTAGTTTTCAATAAAGATGGATATTATTGTCAAGGAGATGCAACAGAGTGGGCAAAATGTAATGGATTTGCTGAACGGCCAAATCGTGAGAAGTTCTTGGTGCCAGATAAATTGGCAGAAAAATATTCTTTTCTGCAGAAGTACAGTTCTTCTGTTAAGCATCGCATCTTTAAAAAAGTTACTCCTACAGCGAAAGTCGTTAAGAAAGATGATGAAGAAGATGATAAACCTAAAATTCAACGTGAAGTGCCACCCCTCTATGACATGCAGTTTATTCTTGAAGTAAAGAAAAATAAAGATGCGTTAAAAAAGGAAATCATGAATCTCGGCGGAAGTGTTGTAACTAAAATTAGTGAGAAAATAATGGCTGTTATTTCAACTTCAGATCAGGTAGAGAAAATGGGATCACGAATGAGTAGTATCAAAGATGCAGATATTCAAGTAGTATCTTCGGATTTCGTTAAAAAGGCCAAAGAATACAGAGGCCGTATTCCAGAATTAATTTTAAACAAAAGTATCTGTGATTGGGGATCAGATCCCACTGCAAGATTACCAGCAGAACCTTCTGTTAGTTATAAATCAAAATCTAAAAGTATGTATGCAAAATCTGGCCCTAGCACGGTTAAATTGAAGTTGAAAGGTGGTACTGCTGTTGATCCTGAATCTAAACTGGACCACAAATCGCATGTCTACCAAGATGGCAATGATAAATACACAGTTATATTAGGATTAACTGACATACAGAAAAATAAAAACAGTTACTATAAGTTGCAAGTTTTGGAAGCTGACAATCGAAATGAATATTGGCTGTTTAGGTCATGGGGTCGCACAGGAACAAACATTGGGGGTAATAAGGTTGAGCCACAGTCGTCATTGCATGATGCCATCCAAGCCTTTGAAACTTTATATGAAGAAAAGACTGGCAATGAATGGGAGTACAGACATGAGTTTACGAAGGTGCCAGG
This sequence comes from Nicrophorus vespilloides, assembly GCF_001412225.1. Classification (NCBI taxonomy): domain Eukaryota; kingdom Metazoa; phylum Arthropoda; class Insecta; order Coleoptera; family Silphidae; genus Nicrophorus; species Nicrophorus vespilloides. The sequence goes on from NW_017099143.1 coordinate 226,920, forward strand.
ACGCATGTATCCAATTGAAGTGGATTACGACGATGAAGATAATAAATTGGATATAACAAATACAATAGAATCTAAATTACCAGGGCCTGTCCAGAAGTTGATGCAATTAATATTTAACGTAAAAATAATGAAAGATTTGATGTTGGAATTTGAATTGGATACCGATAAAATGCCTCTAGGTAAATTGAGTGTAAATCAAATGAAGAAAGCCTTTGACGTTTTATCGGAGCTGCAACAATTGATAGAGAACAAAGGTTCAAAGACGAAGTTAATAGATGCTTCAAACAGATTTTATACATATGTACCGCACTCGTTTGGTATCAAGGAATTACCTATCATTGAAAATGAGGAACAGATACGACAGAAAACCGAAATGATTGAGAATTTGATGGAGGTGGAATTTGCATATAATTTAATGAAGTCTTCTGGTTCTGGTATTGATGGCCATTATGCAGAATTGAATACAGAAATTGGCGTGCTAGCTCGTGATAGTAAAGAGTTTAAGACCATCGAGAAGTATGTTAAAAATACGCATGCTTCCACTCACAACACCTATGAATTAGAAATCATTGAAATATTTACGGTTAAGCGGAGCGGAGAAGAAAAAAGATTTAAGCCATTCAAGAAGATGCACAATAGGCAGCTCCTATGGCACGGTTCTCGAGTTACAAATTTTGCGGGTATCCTTAAACAAGGATTACGTATTGCTCCACCCAACGCACCAACTACCGGCTACATGTTCGGTAAAGGTATTTACTTTGCAGACATGGTTTCGAAGTCTGCGAACTATTGTTGTACTATGGCTAAGAATCCAACCGGTCTCTTATTGTTATGTGATGTAGCATTGGGAAATGTAAGTCATTTCGATACATATCATTTTTATTTTACATTATTAATCTTGTAATTATATTTTAGATGTACGAACGGTCGAAAGCCGATTATATCCAGAAATTACCGACGGGCAAACACAGTTGCAAGGGTGTTGGTAGTACTTATCCTGACGAAAAGGAGAAAATAAAACTTGGGGATGTTGATGTGCCCTTGGGTAAAGCTGTCAACGATACTAAGCTTAAGAGCGATTTGCTTTATAATGAATATATTGTATATGATATTGCTCAAGTAAATGTTAAGTACTTGCTGCAGTTGAATTTCAAATATAAATTTTAATTCTACTATTGCATATTTTAATCACATAAAAACTATACCATTTTGAATTATTTTTGTATAGTGTTACTATTATGTTTAAAATAGAATTATAAAAGTTATGTTGATATAGTTGTATTTTTTTTCTTTGAGTTTCTTGTTCTTAACGTTTTGTAGTTGCTTATTTATAAATACACGTTTCAATATTTTGGCTAACTTCTGTTTTTCTTAATTCCTTTTGTTTATTCAATTCCAATAGATAATCGAAATTACTTATATAATATTTCTAATAACTTGTGGTTTAGAAAAGAAAATACACATTTTTTTATGAAATAAAAAACTAGTTTTCATTAAACAATGTTTGTATACCTTTACTGTTTTTCTTTATATTTGGTAATTATCAGTTCTAATTTTATTACTAATTGCAAAATGTTAGGCGTCTGAATTATTTGAAATTTCTCATGAAACTGAAATTATAATTAGAAAAAATCGGATTAGGTTAAAGAAAACTAACAAATATAAACAAACCAATATAATTACAATAAAACAAAGTTTGATCCCAGGATTATAATACTATGAAAGCTTCTGTAAAGAGTGGTAATAGATTTCATTGTTATCTTCTTTTTTTAATAAAAGTACATTTATCGGAGAAGTTAGAAAAGCAAATACTCGTAATAAAAAAGTGAGTATAATTTTATTTGTTGATATGAGAGAATTTCAATAGCAGCTGATAAACAATCAATCAATTAACATACATAAATAATAAAACATTAAACAATTAACAACAATGCCGTTGAAATTTTGTCAGCATAAAATTCCTTTTTATTATTCCCAAAAAAGAATATAAAATAATAATAGAAATAACGCAAGAAATAAAGAACAAAATAAAAACAGAGTTTTAATTACAATGGACGGTCTTGATATAATCAATAAAAAATATAGAAACACATACACATATATTGCAAACATAATGAAAAACATAATCTAAATAATGTATATTAAATTAAATAAAATGATCAACGTTCTTAAGTTAATGGAATGTTCGTTTCCTTTCCTAATTCAAGCTGCCTTTCCATTCTTGTGGGTATCTTGTATATTGATTGATCATAAATTTCTAAATATATTTCTGTTTTTGTTGTATCTCAATGTTAATCTCTCTAGTAATAGTAATAATAAACATATATATTACACTCTATCTAGTTTATATATTTACATAATCTTACACATATATTGGAAGAATTTGGGTTTTGCTAAATTGAATCAATCAAGTGTGAAGTAAATTTTACTCTTTTTTAGTAGTGTATTTTATTTTTGTTTTTTTTAATGGCACTTTTCTCAATATCCGATTCAACTTCTACCTTGCGGTTTGTCGTGTGTACAAAAATACCTCTGATATAATGTTGATACTTCATATTTGAAGAGCCGAAGTTATCGATGATATCGACAATTGTGCACTTAAATTATAACAAGAAAATAGAATTCCCCAAATTACACGAACGAAACAAAATTTTGATACATCACCACAAACATTTCGAAAATAAGTCAATAACAATATCATATATTTATATAAAAACTAATCTTTTTTTTACATTCGTCGTCATTAAAACTAATAAATAATACAAAATATTCAATAAAACTTTTTCATTCGTATTAAACACAACATAGATATATAGAGAAAAAAAAGTAGAGTAAGGAATAGACAGAAGTAGTAGACATAGAGAGTGTGTAATCTCTGTTTCATTAATAATATTGTTTTATAATTAATAATAATAATAAATTCAATCACTTTTTAATATATGTTAGTACTAACCAGTATAAATAGCTTAATGATAGTTTAGGTTTATATCAGCAGTCTTCTTCCACTAATTTTTGAGTGTCCTTGCCAGTGTCAGCCGATGGATCCAGTTCGCGGTGTCTGATGTTGATCTGCGGTGATGACCTATGTATTACACTGGAGGGTGCAAGTATCGCACTCGGGGGTTCTGTAAACGTATCACTTTTCGATTTGGCTACATCAACAGGAACTTCATATAATGCTGAAAATATAAGAAATATAACATATAGTACTAAGATTCTATGCATAAATATATTAATAATGATTACCTGAACTTCCATTGCCAGTTGCATCGGGATTATTTTGGACAGCATCGTACATCGGATTATGGAAATCTCGATTCTTGTTATTAATTGGATCTAAACTGTAAGCCACATCCAAAGGTTCAACACCTCCGGTCCCGTTGCTGTTGAATGTGTTTGGTCCGAATTCAACGTTCGTGCCTTGCCGGAATGATACTGTTTGGCTACTGGATAAACTGCCCAAACCAGAGCCCTTTCCACTATAATAAAGTAATAATCATTAACATAAATATATTTAATATTCATGATGTGTGGGTACTTACAATGGCCTCTTCCTTAAGTAGAACCATACGCCGGTAGCCGCACCGATCACAAGTAAAATTACAAAGATAGGGATGAGAATGGTTGCGGTATTTGATCCACTCGGAGTTCTGCTGTGAGCAGTGTGAATTTCACAGAATTCGCCGAGGAAGTTCTCTTGACACTCGCAGACCAATTTGTCTTCTTTTTCTCTGCACAGGCCACCGTTTAGGCATGTACATATTTTGGGAAGCGACCTAGGTTTTTCGCTTCCGGCATCGCAGATGATTTCGGCTTTTCCGCGGTGAGGAATCAATGATGGCGAATCAGGACAAAGGCACCTGTAACCATTTGGAACGAGCAAACACAAGTGAGAACATTCAACAGAACCGCATGGATTCTTAATCGAGGTGTTGTAACGCAAATCATGATAAACTGAAAAAAAAAAAACAATAAATATTTAGATAAAAATCAATTTCGGTATTACTATACCTTTGACGCCTGACGGATTAACCAGATCGCGTTGTATGACGACTGCAACGCCTCTTCCAAATTTGTCTTGCCGCAAAAGTTCACCAGTGTCTTTTGCCACCCAGAATAAGCTGGATTCGAAGACGTCCAAGGAAATAGGGTGTTTCAAGTTTTCTCCTTTAATTATTGTCTTCCTGTTAGTTCCATCGTATTTCATAGTTTCAATTGTATTCAATTTAGTGTCTACCCAGTACAAGGTGTGATCCATCGTGTAATCGACAGCTAAACCGGTTGGATGTCTTATGTTTTCAGTAATTAATGGTCTTCGTTTGGAGCCATCCATCCAAGACACTTCAATCTTTGGAGCCGAGCCACCATCTGTCCAGAACATACGTCCCAATTGCGGATCGACGACCAGCGATGTTGGACTTTCCAAACCAACGTTTACTACAGATCTGCGATATCTGCCGTCAGTTTTGGCAACCAGCACCTTACCTTTAGGTTTAGAACCAGCTCGATCGATTTCCGTCCAGTATAAATTATCACCGATCCAATCAACGGCTACTGCAGTTGGTTTCGAATTACCTTTCATTTCTAAATCTTGAGCGAAACCAGTTTTCACTTGTCCATTCAAAGCATTAACCATGTACGATCGTTTTATTGTTTTGTCGTAGCTATCGGCCCAGAAGATAATCTTAGACAGTGGGTTATAATCTAAAGCTTCAATGCGCTTCTCTTCACTAATAACGTCGATTTCCTCCCTTTCTTTCAAAGTGTATGCTCTAATTTCTGGTCCATTTGCAAAAAGCAAGGTGATTTCATTCTCTTCAGCTTTGCAAACACCGGATTGCCCATCAGATAATTTGAAACCGTCGTGGCAGGCGCAACTGTAGGTTCCATTCAAATTAGTACAAAGTTGCGAGCAGTGGTGTGCACCGGTCGCGCATTCATCAACATCCAAACATTTCTTCGGATTCTCTTTGGAAATAATATAACCAGAATTGCAATTACAAATGTAACCACCGTCATTGGTGAGGTTCATACATGAATGTTCACATCCACCTCTATTGTTGAACGAACAAGTATTATTATGGTGGCAGCCTAATTCATCAGATCTGTCACCGCAGTCATCGGCAAAATCGCAGACTTGAATTCTATCTATACATTTCTTATTTGCACATTGGTATTGACTAAAGGAATTGCAAGGCTTTATTTTTGTAGCACACATCGTCATATTATTTTCATCGGAACCGTCACCACAATTGTCGATTCCGTCGCAAAGCTGGTATCGTGGTACGCATCTGTGGTTTGCGCATTGGAATCTTCTCAGTGCATCACAGTTAAAGTTTGTGCATAGAGCCGGAGTCTCATCGGATGCATCGCCACAATCATCAGCACCATCGCAAAGATCCGCTTGACTGATGCACAATCTATTGTCACACTGGAATCTAGACTCAGGGCAGTATCTGCCTCCTGGGTATCTTGGTGGGCAGTTCATCTCATCGGACATATCTCTGCAATCTCGGTCACCATCACACCTAAAGTACGATGCTATGCAATGACCAGAAGCGCATTGGAAGGTTCCGTTTTTGCATTGGAATCCGCTGCAACCGATCTCATCAGAGTTGTCACCGCAATCATCCTCGTGGTCACATCTCCAGCGTGTTGAAATACATTTTCCATTATTACAACGGAATTCAGATTCAGAACATTCCCTATAGTTTCCTTTGCAAAGGGCATCGGTTTCATCACTTCCATCCCCGCAATCATCAGCAAAATCGCAAGTCCACTGTTTAGGAACGCATCTGTTATTAGCGCATTTAAAGTCTGTCTCAACATTGCAAGATGGGCAGTTCTGAGCCAATTCATCGGATCCATCTCTGCAATCATCTTTACCATCACAGAAAAGCCATTTAGGAATGCATCTGTAATTGGATTTGCCTGGACAACGTTGCCATCCGGTTGTACAATTCTTCTGTCGGCACATGTATGCTGGTTCATCAGAATCATCTCCGCAGTCATTATCAAAATCGCACATCCACAATTTGGGAATGCATTTGCCATTTCTACATTGGAATTCTGTGTCCTTATCGCATTTCCTGTTGCTGCAAATTTGCGGATCTTCATCTGAACCATCTTTGCAATCGGCGTCGCCATCACATTTCCAACTATCCAATATACAACGGCCGTTCGTCTTGCATTTGAATTCCAATACAGGACAAGGCAAATTACAGTTCTGTTCATCGGATCCGTCTCCGCAATCATTAGTTCCGTCGCAAATTGTTGCTGATGGTGTACAATTTCCGTTCTTGCATTGGAAGGTGCCGGCGCGACATTGTCTTGGTGGGCAAGTTGATGGTTCGTCGGAGCCATCCTTACAGTCTTTTTCACCATCACATCTGTAAATTATATGGAGTTAATTTATGAAATAAAAATAGTTTGAAATTACTTACTGCCAGAACCATGGAATACACTTTTCATCGCTACCGCCGCATCTCCATTGCCCGGTTGTACAATTTGCAATGCAGGTTTTGTGATCTTCAGCTAGATAGAATTGATTTGGACATTCGCATTTATAACTAGTGGCACCTTCTTCACCGTATCCTTCAATATTCAAATAACTACTCTCTAATGGTGGAGCAACCAAACACAAATGCGAACAACCACCATTATTTGTCCCACAAGGATTAGTGTAGGGCAATTGCCTTAATTTGTGGTAAACGTGAAGATCGTACGGTCTATGAGTTGTCTGTCTGAGAACTGTCAGATCCTTTCCAGTAAACTTATTTGCACGTGAAATTGCCTTTAGATTCCAATCAGAGAAATAAATATAGTCATCAAATACGCTTAAAGCAAATACGTGCGGCACAGCATTTCCTGATAGAACAATATGCCTATGTCTTCCTTCCAAATCGGTAGATGCAATGTAATCCAAATGAGCATCCGCAAAATAAATACGGTCGGTGAAATAGTCAATGGTCAATGCGTTTGGCCAGGCGATGTCGTTTTCCCAAGTCAAAATTCTCGTGAAATTAGATCCATCCATACCGATTTTACCAATATACGCTTGTAAATGCCAGGATGAAAAGTATAGGTATCCTGTTCCTGGATGCAACACTAGAGCTCGCGGATCGGCAATGCCAGTTTTCAAAGTCTTTCTCCAAGTTCCATTTAATTCAGCTACATCCAAGTTCTTAGAATGTCTGTCTAACCAATAAATTTTACGGCCGACCCAGTCAACACCCATTCCTTCCAATCCATGCGAGTCGTGTCTGATAATTGGTTCTTTATCACCGTGTCCATCAATAGATGAACGGAATATAGTTTTTGCAGTTACATCACTGAAATAGAACTTCTGGTCTTGGTAGTCGTAATCAATAGCAACAACGTTCATGAGATCTTGATGCACTAAATTATATTGGTGTGCATCTGCGGACATATTTCTAACGTAGTACTTATTCGTAAAAATAACCCAAGGCTCGGTAGCGTCTTTGCGTTTACAAGTATGCTTATCAATCTGTCTTTCATAATATTCTTCATTGCATTTACAATAGTATCCACCAGGAGTATTTGAACAGTGCTGGGAGCACACCTCTGGAGTTTCGACGCATTCGTTAATATCTGCACAAGCCTTTCCGTCAGGTAATAATCTAAAAATATGAATATTAAGTATCTCAAGTGTTCAAATTTAAAAAGTTACTTACTTGTATCCTTGGTTACATTCGCAATAGAAACCTGTTGGTGTATCCACGCACTTATGTCCGCACTGATGGAGTTCAACTTTAGCGCATTCATCTACATTGCAATGTAGCGGTTCATCTGATTCATCTGTACAGTCTGCCACTTTATTACAAACTAATTGGTAGTCAATACATTGACCGTTGTTACATGTGAATTGACCGGGGGTAATACATGTGCTGTTTTCTTTTTCTAAACATTTAAATAAACATTACATTTACAACAAATTCCGTCAATGAGAACAAAATACTTACTGCAACCAACTTCATCAGAATGATCACCGCAATCGTCTTCTCCATCACACCTATACTGGTTTCTGATACATTTGAAGTTCTGACAAGTAAATTCGTTAGTTGAACAAGTTTTATATTTAGAGGCGCACTCTTTGCCTTCATCAGTACCATCACCGCAATCATTGTCATGATCACATAACCAGCCCTAGATTAAAATTAAAATTAATCATGATATTCAATTTATCAATGCATCATATATTACCTTATTAATACATCTTCCATTGGCACAAGTAAACTGATCTTCGGAACAATTTACAGGTTTGGCGCAATTATGTAAAGTTGTATTCTCGTCAGCTCCATCGACGCAGTCTGGATCACCGTCGCACAACCATTTCCTTGGTATACATTGAGATCTTCCCCAAGCTTTATTGGCTTCACAAGTGAACTCGTTTTCATCGTCACATCTTCTGTCATCTTAATTAAGAATAATTGTGCATAAAAGATGAGCTTAATACTATATATATCTTATACTCACTGCATTGATGTCTAACATCTTCGTCACTGTTGTCTAAGCAATCGTTATCGCCGTCACAAATATATATTCTCGGTACACAATTTCCGTTATCACATGTGAATAGATCCCCAAAGCAAGTACGGCCTTCGCTCTTGCAGTACTCTGGTGGTTCATCAGCTCCATCGCCGCAATCATCGTCACCATCGCAATACCTATATTGAATAACATTATTGAAACATGAAATTGAATAAAAAGATATATTACGTACCAGGTCGCTGGAATACACCTATGATTGGGACATCTAAAACTGTTTTGTGGACAAGTTCTCTGAGCACAATGTAAAAGATTTTCATCGGAATTATCACCACAATCATTATCACCATCGCAAAGCCAATAGGGTTCGACGCATATATTCGTATTATCGCACTTCAAGTGATTTATCGGACACGTTGTATTATTTGGACATCTCTCGTGAGTTTCGTCCGATGTAACATTATCTTTGCAATCGTTAACACCGTTACAAACCTAGAAAAACATAAAATTATATAATTAAAATATTCCCATAGTTTTTTTTTGCATTTATATGAATTACTTGTGCCATAGGAATACATCTATGATTTGCGCAAGTGAACTCTCCATCCGCACATGGAGGATATTCGCATTCTTTTTCATCGGAACCATCCTTGCAGTCGTTCTCGTGATCGCATTTCCATGATTTGAATATACAACGACCGTTTTCGCACCTAAATTCGTTTGGAGAACATGAATGGAATGCTGAAAAGTATAAAAAGTTGTTATTGCAATACATATACTACGTAAAATAGTAAGTTGCTTACAGCAGTAATTGGTATCTTCGTCGCTGTTATCGCCACAGTCATCTTCACCGTCACATGACCACATTCTTGAGATGCATTTACCGTTAGCGCAATAAAATTTGGTCGAATCACAAGTGAAGTTCTTAGGCACGCACATCCTTCCTTCGTTCACCAATTTTGTGTTATCATCACATTTACACTCTGCCGTACCGTTTGGTCCTGGATGACAACTTTGAGCGCATCCACCATTATTGATGCGGCATGGATTAATGGTACATCTTTGTCTATCCGGTGAGAATATGTGAATATCTCTTGGACTGTCCTCAAGACGCTTAACCATTTCCATCATATTAGCTCCAGTATGTTTCTCGGCGCGATAAACTCCCCGTAATTGCAAATCCGTCCAATAAATGTATTTTCCAAAAACTGTGATCGAAAATGGATAAATTGTTGCAGACACAAGAATCTCTCTATTCTGACCATTCAAATCAGCTCTTTCAATCTTTTCACGAACAGCGTCCGTCCAATACAACATTTGATCTTCATAGTCAATCGCTAAACCAGACGGTTGTGCTAAATTCTTATCTACGATAACTTTCTTCAAGGAGCCAGCCATGGTAGTTCTTAAAATTTTTCCAGAAGTTCCGAATTTTCCCCAATCGGTGAAGAAAAGAGTTCCATTGCAGGGATCAATCACAATTGCTCTAGGTCTTTCCACTCTAGCAATCATCACTAAATCGGAACCGTCCAGGTTCATAGCGTAAATGCTATGATTTGAAGAGTCGGTCCAGTAAACCTTTCTTTGAGTCCAGTCATAAGCAATTCCTTCTGGATTTATTCCTTTGTTAATAATATTTGTTATGGCATCGGTTGATGGATTATTCGAGGACATTGAAGCAATTCTAGCCCATGGTCTTATTTGAGTGAAGAGCAGAGTATGATCCATATAGTCAAAATCAATTCCTACTACGTTAGTCAAATTGGAAATTGGTTTGAATGGTAATGAAGTCTGTTTCGGATCCAAATTAATAGCCCTGATCTCAGTTCTTGTTGTAAATACTAAGTATTCATTAACAAACTCACATTTTCTACCATCAGCAGCTAATTTTCCGGTTGCACAATCACATTTATAATTAACTCGGTTTAAGCTTGTCACATCTTGTGGGAAGGAAAAGCACAATTGTTCGCATCCGCCATTTCCTAATCGGACACACGGGTTTGTATCTTCTTGAGGTTGATTACTTATATCGAAAATTGCTATATCCCTTAATTTAGGTAAATTCGTTCGCACCTTAGTTGGTAAAGTGTTGTTGTCAAATAGTTTAGATGCTTTATATACAGTTTGGAGATTCCTGTCCACCCAATAGACATCACCCATATGAACAGCGATACCCATAGGATTAGGCAAATTACGTCTGATTACTTGCCTATTGCCTCCAGTATAAGATATTTTCTGTATGGTATCCAATTTCGAGTCAACCCAGTAGACATCGTGGGTCAACATATCAATGGCTAAATCTCTAGGAATCATAATTCCAGAAGTCACAACAGGTACCCAATTACTACCATCCAGGTTTGCTTTACCAATTCTAGGATACTGACCATAATCGATCCAATATAAAATTCTCTTTGACGGATTCACAGCTAACTCTCTTGGAGAATCTGTTGTTGTCTTAACTAGTACTTTACGATTGCTTCCATCGAGCCAACAAACTTCTAAGTAATTTTCATGTGGAAATACGTTCGTGAAATAAAGATTTCCAGCTACCCAATCAATAGCTAATCCTCGAATGCCATTGCTTCCAATACCTTCCCGAATGATCGGTTGAAGTTCAGAGCCATTTGGTCGGATTCTGAAGATTCCATTCCAAGTACCTCTATTAAATTCTACCCAGTATATCCAGTTTTCAGCATAATGAACGTCGACATGCAAGATATGATGTCCAGTACCAGAAATAGGAACCATAGCTTCGGAACTGTCCTTCAAACTAAATCCTCTGATCATGTCCAACTGTGCCACAACTGGGAATGTTTTGTATGGACTGCAGTTAATTTCGTTTTCTTTTCTGTATCCCACACTGCAGGCGCATACTCTAGTTCTCGCTTCACCGGGTAGGCAGATCTGATCACAACCGCCGTTGTTTTGTAAGCACGGGTGATCAATAAATTGCCTCTTCTTAAATATAGTGAAGGTTTTTAGATCTGGTTCATTTTCTAAGATAACTCTTGGGTTATTTCCTTGAGGCAAATCCACGCGAACTAATGTTTCATAAGATGGATCCAAATAGTATAATCTACTGTCCAAAACACCCAGAGCCTTGGGCCTTGCGATATTATTGTATTCAGAAAGAACATTTCTCCGACCATTTCCATATACATCGATTGCTACTACTAAAGGCGGATATTGAATACTGTAATAGATAATCTTCTTTTCTATGTCGATTACGATGTCATCCGGAGTTTCAATATTATCTACCAAAACAATAGAGTTAGATCCATCCATGTTGACTTTGCCAATTTTCGGGGGAACGCCGTAGCCGCCGGCATCAGCCCAATAAACTTTACCGTCCATTGGGTCCAAACAAATTGATCTTGGATGAGCGACCGAGGTTTTATTTCCGTCATTCGCCAAAATAATAGCTCTATGTTTAACTTTGCCGTCAACACGAATAACTTCCAAATTGCTAGCAATTCGATTTCCAATAAACAAATTCCTGCCAAGCCAATCGAATGCAATGGTCGATGGAGAGCCGACAATTCCGCTATTGATGCCCAAGAATTGCGTTTTATTGCCGCCTCCATATGGAGTTGTATAAATAGTACAGTTTTCGTCGTCGTCGTTTTTCCCTTCCAGCCAGTAAACAGTATCTGATTTTCTATCATAATCGATTTGAATTCCGTTTTCGATTCCAACGATGGCTGTAAGATATCCAGCGGTTTGGTCTCCAGGCGTAAGAGAAACGTCAATGATTTGTGCACCTTTCATCACCATCAAGAACGAACTTTCTTCTTCTGTACATCCTCCTTTGTCTGTTAATCTGAATCCAGCTTTGCATTTGCATGTGTACCCAGATGAAGAACTTGGGGATAATAAGCAGATATGCTGGCAAGGTGCGTTTTGGCAAGAATTTTCTGATATAGGTTGCAACGACGGATGGTGCACGTGGATACTAAGGGGTTGAGAGATTAGATGGGATACAACCGTTTGATTATTTCCTTTGAATTTATGAGCTGACAGTACGCGGTTCAATTGTCGATCAGTCCAATATAACGTGTCTTCGAAGAGAGTTAAGGAGTGCGGATGCAATAAATAATGGCTACCAGCCAAAACCTGCTGCCTTCCTGTACCGTTGTAGTAACAGAAATCGATGAAATCTAGTTTTGAATCGGCGAAATAAATTCTTTGGTTTGCAGTATCCAGAGTTAGTCCGTTTGGCCAATAAATTTTGGTACTTATGACTGTTGATCTGTTGGTTCCATCCATTCCAATACGTTCGATTCTAGGATTTTCACCCCAGTCAGTCCAGAATAACCAACGAGCACTGTAAACATATTTCATAATTTAGATGTGTTTTATTATTATTTTTTAATTAATTACCCTGGGCTAGGATCCAAGCACATTCCTCTTGGCTGTGTTATATTTTCTTTGACCAGTACGATTCTATTAGAACCGTTCTCTCTTGCTACTTCAATTGTGTTCAACTTAGAGTCTAGCCAGTATATATTTCCTGAAACCCAATCATAGGCTAATCCTTCAACCAAATCCAAGCCGGTATTGATAACTTCAACTGGCTCGCTTCCCCTATCTAATCGGGAAATTTTCTTCAATTTCATATCGGACCAAAATATGGTGCCAGTGTGCATGTTTGATGCAGTTGCAACCACATTCTCAACAATGATAGGAACTCTTTCCAAGCCTTGCTCATTCAAATCAGCTACCAATATTGAATGTCGGTTTGAGATTATCAGGAATGCCGCGCTGTGATCTGAAGTAATTTATTGATTAACTATATTTTAATGAAAATTAGAGAATAAACTTACTGTATGCTTTGCAAGAGTGCTTATTTGGTTCTAAAACGTATCCGGGTACGCAACCGCAGAAATATGAACGCTTTGTGTTGGTACAGGTTTGCGAACATAATCCAGGTGGATCGCATTCGTTCAAATCTTCGCAATTTTGGCCATCGCTGGTCAAAACCTCACCCTTCGGGCACATACACAGTGGTCCCTGTAATTTGTACGTTTTGCATCAATTAGTGTTTTGTAATGTGATGTGTGAAATTGAATGCTCGATTTAATGCTTAAGCGAGTATAGACTATTTACATATCATTAATTGAGGAATACTTACGGTCGGTGTTTGTTTACATCCATTTGAGCACAATCCAGCTTGATGTTCGCATTCCGCTAAATCGCAATCCTCCCCTTCGTCAGCTCCATTAGGACAATCCGATTTTCCGTCACAAACGCTGGTTAAGTTAACGCACCTTTCACTAATTCCAGGACATAACCATTGCCCGGTAGGACATTGGAATGGAGGCCGAACGCAAGCGTGTGTATGATCTTCGTCGCTTCCATCACCACAATCATCATTTCCGTCGCAAATGTAAGCCTGTAATATCATATACAACATAAAAACTGTTCAAATAATTTAATGATATGAAATTCAAATGAAATGAATAGATTGAAATATTGTTTTGTTAATTAACAAATGACAAAACGGATTCCACTGATAATATAAAGATATAAGAAATATGTACCTTAAAAACACATTTGGAATTGCTACATTTATAGAAGTTTGTGGGACAGTCGACAACACCGCATGAAGCTGGCTCGTCGGATCGGTCATCGCAATCAGGAGTTCCATCGCAGTGCCAAGATTTGGGAATGCAAATACCAGACGACTGGCATTGGAATTGCTTCTCGCTGTTGCATTGATCCGGCGCTATCGAAGCTGAAAATGATTAAAATAGCAAATGTATTAATAAGGAAAAACATTGCAACATCATAAACTGCACTCACGACAACCCAATTCATCACTACCGTCATTACAATCGGGTATTCCATCGCATTTGTAGCTTTCTTGCACGCATTGCCGCAGATCGGCGCATTTGAATTGACTTGGTAAGCAGGTAATAGGTGGACAATCCTTTTCATCTTGTTTATCGAAACAATCGTCATCTCCGTCGCAGACCCAGCTCTTTAAATAAAATATATTATAAAATGCGTTACGATAAAAAGAAAGTAAAATATGCTAGAGGTATTTTCATTACTTGTGGTATACAGTGACCTGTCTTCGGACAAGTGAATTGGTAGTAAGCACAAGTCTTTTCAGCACACGAATCTCCTTCATCGGAACCGTCGCCGCAGTCGTTTTCAGAATCGCACTTCCAAGTATTCGGAATACACCTGCCATTATCGCACTGGAACTGGGACGAACTGCAAGTCACATTTACACAACCCGTTTCGTCGCTGAAATCTCCGCAATCGTTTTCCGAGTCACATTTGAATGTCATCGGAATGCAACGGCCGGTTTTGCATTGAAATTCATTACTTCCGCAAGTTGGTTCTGTAAAGTATAGAAGATTATATATTCGCCCTATCATATTGGTTATAGTCTAATTTACTTGTGCAGTTTTGTTCTTCGTCACTGTTGTCCAAGCAATCATTGTCTCCGTCGCATACCCAAGACTTCGGAATGCACCTTTGATTATTACATGTGAAATCCCAGCTGTTCGGACACGCTTGCACTGGAGGTTCGTGATTCGGGTCGAGCATGCACGTTTTTTGATCGATGTTCAACCTCTCTCCGTAAGGGCAGCCGCATTGAGCCATCAATCCTTTTGAATCATTCCTCGGCATTGCAAAACACAACTTGTGGCAACCGCCATTGTTAATCCAGCACGGTTGAGTGTCATCCACTCTCTGCTCATTTTGACTGTAAATCTAAATAAAATACAAGTATTACTAATAGAAATAATTATTTGAAGCAAATATTCTTACTTTAACTCCGTATAATCTGTTGGTTTGCGGTTCCCTGACCAAAGTTTCTTCATGCTCTCCAGTTAACTTGTGCAATTTAATTATGGCGTCCAATCTCCAATCGGTAATGTACATGAAATTTTTATAGATAACAACGCTGAATGGATGTCGGATTAATCTCGAGCTAACAGTTTTAACGTCAGTTCCATCAAGTTTGGAATGTTGAACGTGATCTAATAAAGCATCGCACCAGTAGAGCCTATCTTGATCGAAATCAATAGCTAAACCATTGGGCCATCCGAGAGTGACGTTTTTGAAGACTATTAAATTAGATCCATCGCTGTGAGATCTTGAGATGTTCGCTGGTCGGTCCCACTCAGAGAAGAAAATGTATCCTTTGTTAGGATGCACGACTATAGCTCTCGGTCTCTTCAAATTTTTAAGCAAAGTTCTGCGATAAGTTACATTCCTTGTAGACAATACATTTAGAGTTCCTTTTCGGCTATCGATGTAATAGAGATTTTTGGAAACCCAATCGACGGCTAAACCCTCGACACCCTCATTTTGCGAAGCCAAAACAATCTCACGCTGAGTTCCGTTTCTCTGTACACGGTAAATAACGTCTTGTAAAACGTCCGAGTAGTAAATTTGTTGATCGCGTGCGTCAAAGTCCAGTCCGACGAAACGGGCGCGCTTTGATACTACGGGCATCATGGCATCGCTGAACCCTTCAATCACGGGATCCAAGACTTTGCCCTTAATGAATCGTTGCTGAGAGTACATCAAAAATTCGGTGACTAAATTGCAATTTCTTTCGTCGGAAGCCAAACGCCAACCAATATTGCAAGCACAGCGGTAACCGAGTCCAGAAGATGTTTTCGTAATAATACACATATGCTGACATCCACCATTAGTATTTCCGCATGGATTGCTGGTCTTTAATTGCGCTAAACTGTGAACAGCTTTGATGGCTTTCGGATCTCTAATGTCACGCATTTTGTAAATCATTTGAATACTTGGACTGCCCTCGTATTTATCGACAGACATTACCCCTTGTTTTGTGCCATCAGTCCAGTAAACTCGGTTTTCGAAGATAGCTAAACGCGACGGGCTTGGTACTGGTTGTCCTCTTACAATTTGGAATCTTCTTTGACCGTCGTAATCAACTGTGTCGATATAGTCCAGCAACGAATCGCACCAGAATATTCTCTTGGCAATAATATCGACTGCAATACCGGAGGCTTTGTAAGCTGCTTCGGATACGATAGCAACAGCATTTGTGCCATCCATATTCGCTCTAAGTACTTGGGAACTATCTGCGACAAACAGGTAGCCGTACAAAGGATCTAAACCTATGTCCACTGGACTTGTAAGATTTGATCCCAAAACTACGGCATGCCAACGTCCGTCCAATTCGAGCACATCGACTTTTTGGCCGACGGAATCGGCCACGTATAACTTATTCCCGATCCAATCGACAGCGATGGCAGCTGGTAAAGATGTGCCGGGTAGGGTAATTTCGTAGACATCATTGAGATTAATCAATCCCGTAGCGGAAGACTTCATCGGCTGCCTGTAGACCTAAATCAGAAGAGGTTAATAGCATCGCGCTAGGAATGGAATGAGATCAATGGGTTACCTTCTTGGTTTTGACGTCCGACCAAAATAGCAAATTCTTCTCGTAGTGGAAATCTAAGCCACTGGCACCCGTCGTGTTGGCAAAGATCTTCATATCTTCACCCCTCGAATTCAGCCTATAAATAGATTTATCGTGTGCGAAAAAGAGCTGCAGTTCGTTAGCATTTAATGCGGCGCATTTATTTTTGTCCTGTTTCATGTAACCAGCGGCACATCCACAGTTGTAACCGCCGTCCGTGTTCGTACAGAATTGATCACAGAATCCCCATTCGTTGCACTCGTTCCTATCCACGCAGGTTTTATTGTCCGCCGCTAATTTCCTTCCTTCCTGGCAGAAGCAGGCGCCACCGGTCAAAGAAGCCTGGCATTTGTATTCACAGCCTAGCGCTGGACAAGACAATTTCGCTATGAGGGAAAACAGACAAATTTCGTTAAAATGAAATTGACAAAATGAAGAATAAAAATAAACTGGAATTGGTACTCACAGCAAGCGGTCTCTTCGTCAGCCCCATCCTCGCAGTCCCGTTTTCCATCGCACAATTGGCTCTTGGCAATGCATTTGGGCTTCCCTTCGGAGCCCCCTCTTGGGCACAAGAATTTATTATCTGGACACGGAATCGCAGTGCAATTCACTTCGTCTGAACCATCGGAACAATCGCGGTAACCGTCGCAATGAAAACCACCAGGTATACACAAAGCATTTGCACATCTAAATTGCCCTCCGTGACACAATGGGAAATCTAATTAAAAAAATAAAAAATATACTGTTATAATTATGTTTCCTAACTTGTTGATATTTTTCGGTCCATCAAACGTATCAGAGTAACGTATCAAAGTATGAAGAGATGTCGACTGTGTAATGTAATGTCTTGTGTAATTTTACATAATATATTTTTCTAACAATTTTGCAATGAATTTGGGATATATTTGAAAGTCCGGTGCATATTAATGTCTTTTGGGTTCTATTTTCCCTTTCATTTTGGTTATTCGCATATATATAGTAATTCACGTTCATAGAAACCTACATTTTATTGTTAATGATTACATATGTTCGCATACGATTTATTTAATAATATATATAAATAATTACATATTAAAAGTCATATATAGTCTAGTAGTATTTTGCATTTTACACCAATTGATTTTTAGTATACATTAAATTGAATGCAACTAAAACCACAATGTTTGTAGTTACGACATGCAATTAAAGATTACCGCAAGTAATGTTTGCAATTCGGTAATGCAAAGAGCACTGGCACTGGCTATAATACTCGAACTATCGGGATATAGTAATTTAAAGTTTAACAAATTAATGTTTGTTATTCAAATGAAGAAATACTATTTTTACTACTTATATTTGCAATTTTATGATAAAACATTTATGATTGATTTGCGTGTATATTAATATTTAACGGACTGTTTGGTAACACAAAGATCTATTGTTGTGCAGACATTTTAATAAAATATCATAGTAAATTGGCTAGTATTCATTTGCAGAACGCTCGTAGCAAAACATAACTTTGAATTGTTGCCAATATACTGAGAGAGCATGGAAAAAATTAATTAAGAAAAAGATCTCCGCGCTGGAATTATCCCAAACTTTTTCAGCTTATATCATACTTTCTCCGTTTTCCATTTCTCTTCTATCTCCTTTATTTGCGCTTCTCTTATATATTTTTTTCTCTCTCATATTATTTCTGCTTACTCCCGTTTTTATACGCGCCGTGCGGATGAATGGTTATATGTAAATCCAACGAAATAAAGTTCCTCCAGCTAACAAAGCTAGACCACGAGGGAGTTGTACACACAAATCATAAACTTACTGCATCCGAGCTCGTCGGAATTGTCAGAACAATCCATGTTGTGGTCGCATTTTTGATTGGATTCGATGCATTTTTGACCATTTGCACATCTGAATTGATCCAATCTACAGGCGACACCGTTGCATCCCTGCTCGTCCTTGCCGGATCTACAGTCCACGTAACCATCGCACCGTTTCTCCTTAGGAATGCAGGGGTTCGATTGGCTTCCGGAACCGGAACCGACACCACAGTGGAAATCGTCCGACTGGCATTTCCTGTAAGCTGTAAACACAGTGGACATAATCTTAAGAGTGCATAATTTCAAGCTTTAATCAATTAAAATCAGAGAAAAATGAAGAGTCGTGTAATCATCAGGTGGCCGTGTCCACAATTATTTAAATTCAATTTGCAATTATATTGTAGGCAATTGGGTGTTGTTACTTACTGCATTCCGTTTCATCTGAACCATCTATGCAATCCACTGTCATGTCGCAACGGTAATGGGGTGGAATACAATATGTTTTGTTCCATATGTACTGTCTGCACGTTAATTGACCAGGCTCGCAGTCGGGGGCCGCTGAAAAACAAAAAGAAACACGAATGAAATTAGAAACGTTAATTCGCAATACGGGATTAATAACAATCAATTAGGTTTTACATAATCCTGTTTCAATGTGCAAAGCTTTCAAAGTATAATTTACAGGATTTTATAATGCCTAAAAAAATATATATCGAAATTAATATTTACTACATGTTCAAGTTTGACAACTTACATTATATGTACATTTTATTTTTTGATTGTGTACGTTATTACTAAGTATAAATCCATTTGGATTCAGTTTCATAATATTGATGTCATTTTTAACTTTTAAATATTTTCAATATTTCCATATAAACATAGCTATACTATAGCATTATTTCATAGTGTTAACCAAAGATATTATTAACAAATATTTGAATGAATTAATATGATTTATTACGTGTGATAAGATAATAATCGAATGTTCCTTTATAACACTAATATAAAACTTTTAGGCTACAATTAAGATTAATATAATGAAAAAAAAAATGCATATATGAAATCTCTGGTTTTATTCTTTTTATTAAAGTACATAAAACCAAATCGAAAACGTTCGGTAAGTGCAAACAATTTCGCCGCTTTAGGTGAAGAAAATATGATCAATAACTTTATACCTGACATTGTTTATTTTGCTCACACAGTAAAATAAAAATAACACTTTATTGGATGTTATATATGTATTTTGTTCACAATGTACGTGTCCGGTTACGTGGCACGAAAATTTAATTTAACTTTACTACTTTTCACAAAATGAAATTGCTAAACTTATAGAACGCAAAATGAAATAATCATAGCTGTGTATATTACTTTCATTATGAATCTTGTTTTAACAGTTGCAATACAACAAACATGATTTTTTATTTTAATTTTAATCTCTCGGCGAAAGGCCTACAGTTTATAGTTGTAGGATTCATATATTCTTTTTATTTTTTCTTGGTAATTGTTTTTGTAATATGCCATTGTTGCAATACATTATTATTTTATATATAGAAACACACACCTCAAATTACAATAACATAGTTTGATTTTATGTTTAATTTATAATATAACAAATAAACATGATATATACCTATGACTATAAAGGGTAGTGAAAAGATAATAATGGTAAAAATAGTTCTATGCTTTTTTCTTTATTCATTTTTTTGTCCAACACATTTAAAAATATATAAAGCTTACATACGTCGGTATGGATACTTTTATGCAAAAGCACTATATTATGCTCTATATGTGAACAGAGCCAGAGTTATATGGAAATGATAGCCAATATAGTAGTACATATTGTTCTAATAGCCAGAGGCAAGTGCAAAACGGTGAATCGGACGTTATGTTAGGAATTTCTATAGGGTTTCACTGGAAGACGTTCATTTTAACGATAACGTTTCGATGGAAATATCCGAGCTTAATGATGTAATTCGGCACGAAATAGCGCTAAATTAAAATTAGCTTTTTATGATCAGGAATTGAAATCGAAAGCAGGTGTAAAATGCTAATCTTACAAAATGTTAACTAACATAAATATAGATTTAGAATTATATTTTTCATGTTATGAAATCAATATTTTGGTATAATTATTTTTTTAATAATAATACATATTTCATAAATAATTGCACCGATTAAAGTAAGTCTATTAGTATTATTTTGATCAACATTAATGGCAGGTGGTCAACAGCTGTACTTGGCATTACGTTCTTTTCATTGTGTGGTATTAAAATTGAGGATGCGACATATTGTGAGCTCAGTCGTTAAATAAGTTTAGTTTACTATTTTATTAATTACTTGTTTTTAAATATAAACATAAATGAACGGCGGTAATAAAGTTAGAACCTTTTATACTTTAATATACGGCGATGGACATGAAATCCAAGCCGTTATTATTGGATATGGATAATATTTTTTTTATTGAGGTGAGCAATAGGGGTAGATCAATTTCAGAGGTTGTGTCGATTGTATTAAAATCGGATTTTACGATATGGCAAAAATTCGTGTGAGTGGCAAAATAATCCATCTACATGCTCTTCGTGAAAAGAGAGCAAGTAAAAATATTGCCAATTGCAATAGACTTTGTGCATGGCATTAAATAAATACGAATAACACTTACGAGGACAGCCAGTGTGTATCTTGCACTCTCTCTCTCTCGCAAGGGAAAACTTTTCCTTTTGGGAATGGACAGAAAAGAATGGAACAAGAAGAGAGTACAGATGGAGGATGAGAAGTGTAGAGCAAATATTTACAGAGTGTCCGTAATATATGGGAGTGCATTGTAAAATATCAATTTCGGGACGAAAACCATAAAACTGGATTCGTCGGCCGTTACTTCCGTTACACATTTATATTTATCTGCAAACACACTCAAATTTTCGGTAACGTATTTACCAAGATCCAGACAAAAAAGGACCCGCAATGGAGAATAAAAAGGTTACAAACATATTTCCGTGGCCCGTCAGCCGTAAAGTATGTTTTAAAGCAAACGTATGTATTTCCATAACCAGAAAACCGTGTAAATATTGATGTACTGCTTTTTTTTTTCATTTCGATGTAGTAAATAAGAGTAATATTTTTTTTTGTTAGATATACTTACGGCATGATTGAAATTCATCCTCGCCCTTCTCGCAGTCCTTCTGGTAATTGCAAACCCACAGCGACGGAATGCATTTCCCCTCGGGACACCTGAACATACCGGGAGGACATACTGCACCTCCAGGATCACCTGTAAATTAAATTAATACATTTAATATATCATTCAAAATAATTCCCATATTGAATTAAACATTGAAAAACCTTGCTGTTTAAATTATCAAGTATACTTATGTACATATACAACAAACTAATTTAAAAAAATTTCATATCTTTATTACTGAAAATTACAACATTGCTCTTTGAAAATAAACCTTTTTTGCGTTATTAATTCAGACAATGATTGCTGTATGGGTTCAACGCGATAAATATACGATATAAATAATTGTATAGTTTCTGTGCATAATTTGAATAGTTTATTCGATTGTATCAATTTGTTTATAATCAAAGCAAATAATATATTTTATTAAATGTTATAACTGTATGCTCATTAATTATAATTAGTATAATATGTGGCACAATGAATTTAATAATTCCCTTGATATAATTAAATACAAACAGTTTTGGTTAAATCGAACAGCTAATATTTACTAGTTTACATGTAATTGTTTAATGACTCATCAAATATAATATTATGATTTAATTGTAAGTAATAAAAAGAAGGTTAATATTTTTTCAGTAATTCGAACATATTTTAATATTTAGTATGTATGTTTATTTAATTTCTATAGACTATGTTTACACAATATTACTACGAGTATTTCAATATAGAATAACAATTAAAAAAGAAGTTATTAATTGATAATATTTGTAAATGTTCATGTTCAAGCAGTTATGATAATATAATAGTTAATATAAAAAAGAAAACAAAGGTTACGTTTGAGTTAAAATTATTGATATCATTGAAATTTTATGTTATATTGAATTTCAATTAAATTTTTAATATATCAAAATATGTCAATTACTTTTATAATTAATTGTATTTCATAAATTTGGCATGAAATATGATAAATAGTTAAATCAAAATGCATGTTGTAGTCAAATGCATCCTATTATAAAAGGTACTTTGAGTTCGATTTAACAGTAAGATAAAACATCAATACAGAGGCTAAACCCGAACGCTGCAGTTATGCATGTGAGCTTTGTTTACGCAATGAATTATTTGTGAATGTGTTTCAACGGACAATGGACTGTTTTCTAAAGAGATTCGTTGAATGAATTATTTCCCATTACTGGAGGACAGAATGAATCCGCGGATAAATCACGCACCCAAATAAAGCTGGGGCTTTTAACCCACAAAAGCGATAAGCGAAAATGATTATCACTTCGCAAATATGCCTGAAACCCTCCGTCCCCCTTAGGAATATTTGGAAAGGAAAATATACATAAACTAAACACTGATAAGGTGTTGAACGTAATTAATT
Organism: Nicrophorus vespilloides; assembly: GCF_001412225.1. Classification (NCBI taxonomy): domain Eukaryota; kingdom Metazoa; phylum Arthropoda; class Insecta; order Coleoptera; family Silphidae; genus Nicrophorus; species Nicrophorus vespilloides. Next base: position 250,208 of record NW_017099143.1, read on the forward strand.
GGTAAAAGGTTGATTGATAGTGCAGGGTGGAGGGTGCTGTTGTCGTACTTTATTTTCGATGTTGCGGTACCAATTTATGTTATTCGGGTTGTTCCATTAATTTATAAGCTGTCATCTGAGGACGCCGCACCGCATGCTGCCACAAAACTGTTTCGAAATATATTGAGGATATTTATTGATTTCCTTATTCCGCTCCGCATTTTGCATATGGGACCTGTACGAAAACTTTGCAAGAATCCCATAAGAACGAAGCAGAATCTGTTTTTCACGTTAATTGAACGCGAGACAAATATTTGCATGTGTTTTTACTCAGCTGAGCGCAGGCGACGCGAATGATTGAATTACAGAGAAAATATGAGTAAGGATTAAAAAAAGGAAATCACGAATAACATATTTTCACGCTAATTAACGTTCCGGTGTAATTGCATGAGTGATGGAGCGCGAATGTAATCTCGTTTTATTTTATTTCATCATTTCAGTCCGACTGCATTAAAAGCACAAAATACAAACGATTTATTAATTTAATTAGCATGCATACGTTGAATGCAAATGAAATGCATGTACCGACATAATAAAGACGTGCCCTTCATTTACTACCTTTTTTTCTATTCGCACGAAAACCAGACATTTTCTCTATTCCTGCAAATTCCAGACATTCCCCGAAATAAATGTACTGCATTTGCTTGCTACAAACTGGAGACCGTAATTGTAGCAATATTCTTTATTGTTTTTGGTAATGTTATGGATCGTATGCATTTACTGCTATTCAGGTTATTTTCTCGCAAAACTGATACGAAACTAGCAGTGCTCACTAAAGTAGAGACCATGGAAAGTTGGAAGGAAAGAGTGGCGACGGAAAGTAGTATATGCGAGTGTAAAAACCGACAAAGTTTTCAGATTCTTTGGTGCTTGCGCCATCTGAATAATCCAGTCGTTTTCTGGAACATAGCCTTATACATTCACACTCCGCTATCGCTTGTCTCAATATCAGTGGCAATAGTATTAATAATAAAGTATATCTCTATTTGCTACAACCAAAATTGTAAGTTATGGAAAACCGGAAAAGTCATAAAATCAAAGCGCTTTAGCATATTCTAGTGATTTACAAATATCGAAAGTTTACAAACAATAACCTTGTGTATTCAAAACCCAAGGCAATAATATATTTAAATAGAATTTAAGAGCTGAACTTCAAATTACATAAATTACAGACAAAATAATTGATACATTTTAATAATGGCTCCATTAATAACAATAATACAAAGTGCAGTTAAAAAAATGTATTAAAACTAAACTGAAAGATTTACAGCAAAAAGGACGAGCATTTAAATGTGTATTCTTTCCTCGTCGCGTTTCCCAATTGACTGATGAAATAGTTGGCGGTCAATATTTCACCAGCAATTTACACGGAGGCTTTAAATTAGTTTTAAGGCAATAAATTATTCCGGGTATTTGCCGGAGAATAAATTACTTTACCTGTAAATACATAGTGCTCGTATATACAGCTATACACACACAAAGTCACATATATTCGTACAATCTGGCTCTCAGTTTGTCTTTGGACCCCAGAAAATCGGTTGCGGTTTCAGGGTATAAATTACAATAAATTGGTCGAAATGGGCAAAGAAAGTAACCAGAAATAGAGACAGGCGAGAACATATTATTTCGTTGCATTTGAAAATAATTGCAAGCTGCGGTCTCGAAAATGTACGAACGCTGCTCCTCCAACTTGGAGGCGGTTAAGGTGGTCTTGGAGGTTAATCTATGTGTAGTGACTTCATTTGCCTCACTAAATTGCACGCAATTATATACTCCTTGGTATAACGAAGCTTCCCATTCAGAAAATACCTACTCGTACAAATATATAGTCACACACATTAAATGCATTAAGTGCTTAGACTGAGAATGTTCAAGTTACATGATAACGTATCTCCATTTTCAGTTAACTATATTACATATATCGTTCGTTTCTAACTGCAACAATATATGCGAGTCAGATGAATGTTGTATATAGTTTTGGAATCTAAAATTATACCAAATTTCCATTCGACAATAAGAATTAATTCGCTATAATATAGTCAATCTAAAGACATATTGCTTACACCTTGAATGTTATAAATGTTACAAGTTTTTTATTAATTAAGTAAATTTAAATTAATTTGCCAATTACTACTAATTACTCGAATTCGAGTGAATTCGAATGAATATTTATTTATGATTATTGTAGTTTACAAATAACTAAATTAATTCTTAAAAACTTTATTTTTTTCATTAACTATACTAAAATTTGTATTTTTGTATATACACAATAAATTTTAACATTGTATTGTATTTAACATTTTCAAAGTACGTAATTTCCCTATGAACGTACAATTCTGAATTGGTGACCCTTCGCAGCGTTTTCAATTGAAATAGCTGTTTTGTTTTGTCCCATAAAATAGAAATTAACGACTGCTATTTAGAGCGACATTCGGAATATTACAATCATTTGTTCTCAATATGGTATAAAAAGTATTGGTAATTTTTTTATATATATTCTAAATTTATTAATTAAAAGTATCTCGGATAAGCGAGAAAGCTCAATCAACCGTGAATACTGAACAAACGAAACGAAAATTAATAAAAGAGATTAAAAATAATAAAATGGCCGCGAGGCTGATGGATGAAGTATTTTAATTAATTCAATTTTATGGCACGAACTTTTTTTTTGTAAGTATAATAAAACGTACAGGTAACTATCGCTTTGATTTTTCTACCTTCCAGCTCAAACATTTTTTCTTTTTAATAATTTTTAAAAACAATAATAAAATTAAAAAAGAAAGAGACAACATGTTTTATTACAATAGTTTTAAATTTAAAGCTTGGTTTATAACTAAAAAATGTTTTTAAAGTATTTAATTCCAATTTTTTCTATGTAATAAATAATATACTTATTAAAAAAGTCAATAATAGTTACAAATTTAACATTAAGTTGATGGCTAAATTTCAATATTAAATTATATCAGATTGAGCTATTCAGAGCTAATTCATAAGATAGTAGATTGAAAATAATCAAAGATAATACAATATTTTGCATAACGGTTTATGCATTTTTGAAAATAAGATATCATTTTACCGTTTAACAAATTAATGATTGGATACATAAGTAGTTATTACAATTTGTATAATAAATAGTATATATGATATTTGATATTATGTAGACCAGTGATTTTCAAAGTGTGGGTCGCGAAAAATACTTGGGAATAACAGAAAACTTGATGTCAGACGGATTTTCTACGTTTTTCTACACATACTCATTCTTCGGGGGGTCCTTTAAATTTTTAAGTGCAAAAGGGAACGCGGATTAAAAAATTTGAAAACCACTGGTGTAGTCAATAAAATTAAAAAAATACGTATGTGAATATTCTAGGAATTAGGACGGATGATATTTTCTCCATAGCAAATGCCTAGAATCTGTAATTGATTCAAATCAGGATAGGAAATATTGCGTATAATGAATAATGCAGCTAAATGGATTCATTAATTTGATTGCCAGGGTCAGTGACCAGCGCAGGAAATGGTTGGTGTTCGAGTGTGTCGGCCCCGATTGCTCTAAATCAGCCCTCTCCTGTGATCTTAAAGTAGGTTAAATTACACAGTGCTGGATTCTTTACATGTAAGCAGCACTTGCCTCGCATCGATTTCCACGTCAAATCTTTATTAAATGCCCATATCCATGGAGCGTACTAGCGGGTAAAGAGGGCGACGTGTACGAAGAAAAAAAATATATAACCCGTCCCACACCCCCGCAACGTTCCAACGTTTCCCCAGTAAATTAGTTTCCGTTATACGACGGAGAGAAACCATTAAACATTTATAACAATTTTCGCGTAATTTTACGGTCATCGATTCGCCATTATTTTATTCTATAATATCCACGGATGCTGATGGTATTACTTCCATTAGTTTTATCATTCGCGCTATCGCGTGACACCTGTTTGTGCGGACCTTAAATGATTGCGGTTCACTTTTATTGCCACCGTTCTGCAACTTTACAAAGATAAAGGTCTCCCATTTTGCAGATTGGAAAGGAAACGGAAAAAAAAATATGAGAAAGAAAAGCAAATAGTTTTATTAACGCAGATAAAAGCAGAAGATGTGAATAATAGAAGATGTGATCAGTGTTTACTCTAAATTGGATACGAATAAGCAAGACGAACTGTAATTATCACATTGAAACGTGTGCTTGACTCGTTACAGTAAACGATGATTAGGTAATACTTTGTAAAGAGTTTTTGCTTACACCAGCATTTGCAATCACAATTTTTAAATATTTGCATTTTATATAATTGGCAATTTTCTTAAATAAACTATTTCAATGTAATTATACTAAAAAAGATTAACTTTAATTGAAGACGAATATCAGTTTTGAACAAGAAAGAAATGTTTTTAAATGTATAAAAGTTGAGTTAATTTAATTATTTACTCATATTTTTGTACCGAAATTATGTAATAAAACACCTGTTAATTTTAGAATGTGCTTTCCATATACTAATGTTTAATTCACATTCACAGTTCCAAAATTGACAGTTATTAGTAAAACAGAGAAGATTTCTTAAAGTGTTAATATACAACACACATTCCTACATTTAATAAAGTGAAGAACCCCTTCATAAAGAAGTTTAATAAAATGTTTGTGCTTTTGAGAATATAGTTGGCAATAATTACAGCCGTGCAGAGCGCAATGTAAACACGGAATATTCACTTGGCTGCATAGTTTATTAAATTTTATTTTTAATTGCATTGTTAATTAAATTTCGTAAATTAAATAATATTGCGTTTGGCATGTGCACGATTCTCGTCGCTACTCAAAGTTTCATGAATTAAATCTTAAAAGTGTACTGATATAACGAGGGTAGCCGGAGATGTTCTGAATGTTATATAATACGGAAAGGAAACTCTGCTGGGTGGGCATTGTAGGCGGTTGCCTGTGTAGTATAGTAACCATGGAGGGACGGATAAATTGAACGAAATGAGAGATCAGGTCCCACTTAAGTTGTTCAGCAAGGAACGGCGGGCCCTTCGAAGGTATTTCGGACCGCTTCTCCCGTGGGAGACTTGAAAGCGGAATTACGTGCCTCGTTAGGGCCATATATTTATAAACACACCGAGGCTTGGCTACTACATTCATCCAATGTATATGCGCGTATACATTTAGCAAATATTGATTGATGTTATTTATTTTTATTATATGCCGCGAATCCCAGCATTCGCCCTGCTCCACCGAGATTTAGCGAGATAGAAAAAAAATGATTCAGCCCTTTTTGCTTCCTGCGAAATTGTATTTACGCTATTTCAACTGGAAATCATCCATGCCGAATACAGACACGATACGTTTCGTGTATTAATAGGATTAAAGTGTAAATGAATTTACACATATTTCCACACTGCAAAATCTCTTTACATGTATTCGATTAAAAAAGTTTCGACATATGCAAATGCGACGCCCTTCTGTAAAAAAATCTATTTATGACGTGGTCCTCGACAAAAGGAATTTGCTGTTTGCCGTGTAATTGGATAAAAAAGCAAAGTAAAAAAAAAAGAATGAGCGAAATTGAATTATACTTTCCAGCTGCCAAGGAGTTTTCGCAAAATGTCCTTTTATCCAACGCCTAATTCAATTTAAAAATATATTTCTCAATTAATTTACGTTATATCTTTATAATAATCGAATATAGAAACGACATTTCAAAAAAAATGTTAAATGAATTTTGTATGTACAAAATACAATAAATATAGAAATAAAGAAACCAAATATAAAAGTGAATAAAGGATAAACTCGATATTTTTTTCTAGATTTTACTTTATACTTGACGCAGTTATAAAATCCTCTAGACGTTGCACTCTCTGACCCACTCAGAAAGGATCTATCAGGCTCAAGGATCTAAATCCTCGAGTCTGAAACTTCCTTTTCCACCGTCTTAAATCGAGAACAGTACCTTGCCAGTATAAATATACAAAAACCCTTCATTCGATAGAAATAATTTACTTTAAATCTTACCCACATAAGCCCATATAGTCTTTTGGCTCCGAATAGCCTGGTCTAGCAGGAAAGATGAATCCACATCTTTCTATTCGTATAGATTTCATTGGTGACGTTTTACGCTGTTTGTTTCTCTTATGCTCATCATGTTAATTAAAGTTTACTTTAGCAATTTGAAAAAAAGACTCGAAAATATTTGCTTACTCTAAAATCCGGTAAGTAAAAAATTATTCATTCAATTAGTTTGCCTTCTCCTTCTGTTTCGTTCACGAAGATCAGTCAAATAAGAAAACAGACAATGTAGCATTCCTAACCTTGAACATTTAAATTTGTTACGTAAATTAACGTACTGTTGAAAATGAATGAAAAAACAAAATATAGAAAATTTTCCGAAATACTGAAACGATTTGTTAAGTATGTATATTATTTATTTTAATTGTAAAATAATCAGCTTTAATTGTCACATGCGTTTATTAAACAAGAAAAAGAGTATATCATGTTTAAGATATTTCTTTTTTAATATTTGTTCTTTAGAGAAAAAAAACTCATTAATAAATCATAAATTCCACCTTCTCCATTTGGAGAAGTCGTGAGTTGAGAGAGAAATAAATTTTATAAGTTATTATGAAACAAAAAAAAACAAATAGAAGTGTTGGTGGGATTTGGTTATTATTATAAGGATAGAATTGTAAGCCAAAATCAGTGCGATTGCATAGTATCCGATGGTCTCAAGTGGAGGAAAACGAAGTCGACTCTTTCTCGGAGCGAGCTGTAACAATTGTGGGAATTGGAATATTTAAAAGAAGAGAATGTGTCGTAGGAGAGTTTAAGTAAGGCAGACTAAAAGCGAGAGGCGCGGGAGACGCGGAGGGACATTGAAGAATAGCGGTAAAGACACATCAGGTGACAAAACTTACTTCCACGGCAGCAGCAACAACAAGCAGTCGGATGGTTTGGTACCAGCCCGTACCATGAGCGGCGAGGAGTACTGTGAATAGGCAGGCACAGGCACCGCACACCAGGATGTTCTCAATCAAGCCTTGCCGTACACATTACATTACAGAACCATTCCTCTCTCGGACCATTCACACAAGCTTATAACTAGCCAATTACTCTACATGACACAATCATTAACATACTTCTTTATTTTGTATTGCATTGTATTTCACCACTAAAAGAAGGCCTTTAAGAAATTCAACAAATGGAATCATTTCCTGTTTACCGAAAAGACAACTCAAACAAATTACAGCTAGAATTACTACAACAATAGCACTCGCTCTCTTAATCTACTTTGTGTTCGCTTATTTTTCTTTCTCTGTTTATTTAGATTTTTCAACCTATCAAATTTGCGATGCAGCAGAATCCAGAAATGCATTGCATAATGTGATTGATCTGATCCTAAAAGCATCGGAGAAATAAGCACATGCTGGAGCATGTCTACCTTTACAAGAGCTATAAATATCCATTCCTTTCCTATTGATAATTGATTGCATACATCCGAATTATAATAATGACGGCGAGCGGAATAATCTGTGCAGCAGAGCATCAAATTGCTTCTCATTGTTTCAAAGTTAAGTTACTAGAGCTCAATTCCGCGATGCATTTTCCAATTTATCGGAATAATCTCTCGGCTTTCTCCAATACTGCACACGAAAACCACCGTCTCCAACCTCTTACTGCAATAAAAATAAATACCGACCAGACGTTTGCAATTATCTTTACGTCTATATTCAATTTCACTATGACTGTTTGGCGGTTTAATTAGTTGTTTATTTAGGATTGTTGGAAATTTGTTATTGTGCGGGGCTACAAGCAAATTCGCAAATATAAAGTAAAATACTTCAAATTGTCATGGATACCAAAATGATGAGCGAATTGTGATTTGGGGCCCCAGCTAACACTATTTGGAGGCCCAAGCATTCGAATGTTTAACCGTCCTTAGTGACGCTACTGTTTATTATACACCTTATATTGTAACATTACGATAACAGACTGAAACCTAAGTACATATCTGCAAATATTTGGGTCATAATTGTCTATATTTTCATAACACAATAAAATGGAACAGATTTACTATTTTATAAAAGCATTTTGTTCCTATAGGATTTTGAACTGATGCATGATATATTGAACGTAATTATATGAGAAAGCATTATGTATTATTCTCTGTAAAAAAAAAACAATCTAATACGTCTTGAAGCGATGAGTTATGGAATGCGTGAGATTCATATATCTTCATCGAAAAGCAGTTTTGTTCTGCTTACAAAAAAAAGATGCGAAGGACAGAAGCGGTAGTGACATTTTTTTCTAAATTATATCTTCACTAAAGGAAATAAATGAGTACACATGTATGCATTTGAGTGTAGAGAGAGATTACGCAACTTCAGGACTGATGTAATTACAAAAGTCAATGGCGAATGTAATGATACATTTTTACCAGTTACATTGGAGTGGATATAACGAGGTTATTAGTGTGTGTAGCCGGTTTTAAAATAAAGGTTAAAATATCTCCTATAAATCTAATGCGAGCGTACAATGAAAGCAAGTGCGTTTGGCCTCCTTTTCGTTTGAACTTGTTCCAGAGGCGAGTAGTGCAAATACACTGCTCTTCTACACAGATTAACGCAAATTTATTTCGTCCCAAATATGCGCAAATATATACGCTAGCCGAGGGGGCCGAGATAGAGACAAACACATACAGCATTTCGACCTCCGACGAATTCTCTCGACCCCGCAAATTCCCACACCGCAATCAACTGCATATATGTCGAACTAAATCTCATTTAACTTTAGAAGTAATCAAGATTAATCGTACTAGTACAATCAACTTTAGATTGCTTATACACATTTTTAATTTATTAACTTTCTTTGTCTTAATTATATTATTTATGATAGTACAATATTATGTTTCTTGTTTAGTGACAAGTACGAACCTAACCTAACAAATAATTGAATCTAACCCAACTTTATTATATAACCTACCAACTGTGAAAATGTGAAGAAGAATTATCCAGCAGCTAACATTTAAAACTAATACTTATTATATTGTGTATGATTTTTAATAAAAAAATGTTAGATTCAAAGTATGTTTATTTTTTCTTTTTATCATCAAATATTTTTGATTCGTCGAAGTTGATTGTCGAACAATATACACAGAACACTTATTTAAAGATGTGTATGAATGGATCAAGTCTGATTATCGAAAATAGCCGGTATAAACAGTTATTCAAACAGCATGCAACTTTTGCAATTCAATTAAAACACGGCGGCATTTATTTCCGGAAAGTTCCCCCGTTGTTATTCGGAAAATACAAGCCTAATTAAATCACCCCAATGCGCGAGTACGTAATGACCATTTGTTTGCAGTAATTATTAATCTTTCAATATCAATTTGCTATCGGATACGTTGTCTGTTGCATGTCCATCGTTCTTGTATTATTTTTTCTTGTCCGTTGATTGGCATCGGGAACTCTCCCTTGATTGCGGCCACTTCCACAAGCGTAGGCCAATATAATTGAAAAACTTTCCTTGATTAAATTAATTAAAGATCCGTGTCGGCTCCGAAGAACAAGGAGAGAGGGATGTACCGTGAAATGTCAGGAAAAAAGTATAATAAAGAATGCAAGGGAAAAGAATCATCATCGCCGTTTCCCATTCAAATTATGTGAAAACGCGCAACGATATTTTTTCCAGCACGCGAGGCACACTTCGAGAGGAAAAAAAAACGGTGTTCCGTGTAAGACGAATGAAGAAAGAAAGGACGCCGGAGATTTATATTAACTTTGCTTGTTAATTGGTGAATGTTTAAGTGTCCTAAAGGTCAACAAACTCCGGTGTGAACATTGACACCGTTTAGTTTGCCGCTTAACAAATTCTGAATAAAGAAACGTTTTACCACGCACTTCGCACTCTTTACTAAATTAAATTATCGACGCAATACATCATTTATTCCGATCACTGCAATTATAATAATCGTTTAGAATCGTATTTTATAATTATGACTACTTATTAAAGTATATGCTAATAATAAGAGCAAAATTAAGATCAACAACCTTTTAACTTCGATTTTTATTTTGTTTACATTATTACATCATGTGTTCTTGGCTAAATTATTTAATCTATTAAAACTTTTTGTACATATTATTATTGCAAATAAATATTTTTTCTCTGTTTTCCAATCATTTTAAAATAATTATGATAATAATTAGAAACAAGAACATTTATAAAGTGTGTTATTCCATCTATGATAATATTTTTTTATCAAATATTTATTCAATTATACATATAAAGTAAATTATTGTAGAGTATACAATTATCATTATAAGATAGACTGATATTTTATAATCATAAAATTAGAAAATTGTTTGAATTGTCTCGTTAATGAATCACAAAATATAAAGAAAATATATGTATGTTGATTAATTATATTTATCTATATAACAAGTATAACAAAACAAAAGTAGCTAAATTTGTTTCCATAAATATGCAAATAGTGTAGGATTATTGAATAAGAAGTTTTGCAATTACTTTTATGAAGAAATCGCAACTGTGTATTTATAATGACGATACAAAAAGAGAAAGGGGACAGTGAGAGAGATAGAGAGAAAGCGAGACAGGGGAGCGTTTAAAATGCAATTTCAGAGAGGAATAAATATGTAAATTTCCCGGGAAACGATGAGTGCCACCGGAAACTTTTGTACAGCAGAAGGGATTCTTACTTTCCGACCATTATGAAGACGAAACCTGAGCGCCGACCGACGTCTCCTAACGAGCAGAAATTTTCGGAGCCCGGCTGCCTCGCACAATAAATCCCAAATTGATTAAATTATGCCCAAGGAATACATTAAATTAGATTTATAATGGCAACGGAGGACCCTTTTCCCCTACGACCATAAATATTACAAAACAATTTGCCGCCAAATGACAGAGAGTCAACAGTCAACGATGTTCAGTACCCTTAACATCGACAGCTAATTCAATTTAAATTGCGTTTTTATACTTAGAAATTCATGTTAGAAAAGAATTTTAAAATGTTTGTTTATATCACATATTGCATTTTTTATTTAGAAATTTATATTATATGTTTACGATCACTAAAGTGATACCAGAAGTTCACTAGAAAAGCATACATAATAGATGACCTCTGTGGTTTTAACGCTATGGGAGAGAACAATGCTGACTTGCATTTCCTGATATGCTATGATCATATTGTAAATAAGACGTAAACACTTCCGTGAATACCGGAAGCAAATTCATAGTTCGAAATAAAAGGAAACAAACACAAAATATATTCATAACGTTTTGTACTTAAATTTTCCGACATATGCATTATTACGTGCACTTTGTTCAAGTTATGTTCATTTCCTGCTATATCGATCCATGAATACCAAATTTCTTGAATGTATTGCTGATATTCAACGGATATTGTAATGTTTATTACAATTTCATAATTTTATCTATTTTTTGCATATAGAACATCTTATTTATAATATATAATAAAACAAAAGGAATATATTCGAATAAAATGGACGAATATCAAAGAACCAAAAAAAAGAGCGCTTGATATATAAGAAATTTGTCTGTATGCGGTACATATAAAATATGAGAACAAAGAAGGTCTGCGATCCGGTATGCAGCGCAGAGGCTCTGCTTTATAAATCAAGGAAATCGTCTACAACATACGTAATATTATTTACTTTTATGTTGTGCGTCTATAATTTAATTCAAGATGCGGAAATCCAAAACGTATACGCTCATATAAGTGGAGGAAGAACAAATTTAACATTAGGAAGAAAATTTGTTATGTATACCCCGACGGTATTGCTATTCCATCCATTACATAAATCACCATTATTTGCAGATTACCTATTTTTTATATGCTTCTTTTATCCTTCACATATATTTATAAAATTATGTTGATCGAAAATTATAAAAGGAATACACATACGTCGAAAGTTTGGAAAACACTGGCCTAAGTGAAGTTGCAATAAAGTAGAGAGAATTCTCCGCGTGACTAGTAGGGATTCAATTGATTTGCGAATAGAAAAGTTTTGGAATCACAGTTTCTCGAAATAAATGTTGCCGGCGTCGCTTTATTTAATGTGTATTGGATGAGGACAAGCCTGGGGGACACTTTAAAGGGATATTTACTGTCTGCCGCCAAGTGAAAATTTATTATTTTTACATCAATTCTACTGCACAGTAACTGGGTTCATCTCTACAAATTTTTATATCATATTCCCATTTGATATTATCACTTCGTCTTTTTTTTGTTCAAGGTCTTGCAGCAGAGACCGTCTCGCTGAAACTTATTGTGTTTTTTCTTGCACTTTCTTTCTGTCTGCAGGAACTTCGCCACTTTCAAAACTTATAATAATAGCAGTGTAACTTCGAGACTGCAATTTTCTTCAGATCTTCCTTCATAGCACCAGTTACTATTCGAGTCTGGTTTTTACCTAGTCGTTTACACGTTTACAGTTTCAAAAATATTGCAGGCCACACATCTATTATAATATTGGGCTCCTTGACTTATTTATATAATGAAATAAAACGAATTTTTAATTCCTTGGAGTGATTTATGTAGGTGTAGTATGTACGAATCTTTATAGAAATAAACAATTAATACTGTAGCCACTTATCAAATACTTTGAATTTGAAAACGTATTTAGTATTTATTGACAAAATTGGTTTCAGTAAAATTGGCGGTATATTTTCTAATTAATAACCATATAATAATAATATATTTTGATTAATGTTTGCGAATATGTCATAAATAAATATAATTCGAAAGTTCTTGTACAACTGTGAAAGAAAATCCACCGCAACCATATTAAGTAATTAATAATCCCCACTAATTAATAATAATGAACATGTGGTTAACGCAGATTTCATTATTGTTAGTATTATTTATCAATGTGTTCCAGTACGATGAATTCACCTGTTTGATGGCCTCTCTTACGCATACGATTTTATAATAATTACGAAATTGAATGAATGCACTGAATAATGACTCAATTTGCATATTCTTGTTAGGAAAAAAAATACGATATGAGAAAATTCAAGTGAATTTTTAATCTGATCGGAATGTTAATTATAGAAAATTATACAAAGATGGAGGAAGAATGACGGAGAAAGGAACTGTGGAAGGGGGGGGTCTTTAGGCGAAGAAATATATATGTAAATCGCATTATGCGACTTAATTGAATTATGTTTAAATTCATTATAAAATGTTTGCTTCCAATAATTTATGTTGTTTTACTGCTTATAGTATTTACATACTCTAACAGTTCTCATTTTACAATAGTACGGCAATATCCCCTATTATTTGAAACCGGACTAATTGAGGAACTAAATACAAACAACAATAAACCGCACAAAAAGAGACTTGTCTGTACAAAGACAAATAAACGATCATTTTTGTATTAAAAGAAATGTTTTATGTACACATTTTTTAAAATTTATTTTTAATATTAAAATTTAGGTTGTTTTGAAACATGACTATAGTAAATCCGGACTGATCGAAGTCAAACTATGTATTTTGTAATACTAACATTTTGTAATCGTAAATTTCATTATGTAGAGAATTCGTAATACGAAAATTTATAAAGTGAATTCTAAATATATTTAGTAAAATTAACAATAGAGTAACGACCCTTCAAAGTAAAAAGTTGCTTTTAATAATTTTTTAAGTCATTTTATTTGCAAATTAAACATTTATTTAAAGAAATTATTGTTTATTTTATATTATATATTTAGTAATAGTGACTAATTAATTAAATTTGTAATTTAATTAAGTTTTAATTTAAATGATAACTGTTATGTCTTATGAAAACTGTGAAGAGGTGATCTAATAAGAAGGCTTTAAAATAATTAGAATGTAAAGCGGAATGGAGTATAATTTATATTTATTGCAATTAAATTCTGAAGCATTTTAGTATAATGCCTTCAAGATTTAAGACATAAAAGCACAAATTGGTGCACGGAGGATCACCGCGCATTCGAGGCAGAGAAACTACACTTTATTCGTCGCCGGGGGATGATTTTGCCTGTAAATAGTAAGTGATGGTATTCACGTGGCACAAGGGAGGTGAATGTATTCTCGGGATGTCGCAAATTTCACCTGCAGAGCTATTTTAATTAATACTGACAAGAATGTCGCGATTCCGGACGACTTCTTACATCAAATAATTTCGAATTCAATCGATGAGCAATTTTAATTAACACGAAACGCCACTGCGTCGGTTATATTAAAATTCATCGATTTTAAATTTGTTAAACTCATTTACATTTTATTTTATTTCGCAGTGGATTTTGAAAAATATTATTTTATTTATGAAATTGCATTCATAAATCAAAGCCGATAGTATTAATAAAATTTGAAAAGTTTTCGTCTAACGACGCCTTCCTTTTGCGCTTCTCAACTTGGTACCATGGAGATGTGAGTGAGAGAAGTTTCGCCAGAAAATAAAGTATGGTTTACGTGCCTTTGCCTACGAAAAATATAAATATAGAGTATTGTGGAATAATAAAAAAAAGGTCAATCGACTGATCGGAAAAAAATGTATGCATATTACATTCACTTTTTTGGTGGAAATTTGCATGAGAATACCAGTATTATGTAAAATACGTGCATGCATGTAATAAAATTTACATTTCAACAATTTGTAGGATGTGAAAATGGATCTATATCATTTGGACTCTAGTGGATAAGTTTACTAGAGCTATTTATAAGGTATTTTAAACCAGAAAATTGTATTTTACAATTTTTTTATAATTCAATCTTATGAAATAAAAATATAATAATTATAAGATTATGATTAATAACATTATTATCATTTGTAATGTTTATGTTATATGTACAGTTATTATTAAAAGGAACTAAATATAGTAATATTTGGCTTTAAATTATGTAAAAAGGTTAGTTTTACATGAAAAATTGTAATTGTTAAATAGTAAAACATATACTATCTATCTAAATTGAAAATTTTCATTTCACGTATATAATCTAAACGGATAATCGAAACGTTGGTATATACGGTCATTTTTTTCAAGTTCAGTATGAATAGTTTTAAATCTTTTAATTGTAATATACAATAACACAAACACGATTAAAAATTCACGAATCTGATGTTTGTGAGCAAATTGATTACAAAGCTGCACTGTCTCTGAACGCAGTGACATAGTAATGCGCATAATTTAACTTTAACGCAATTAAATTAGCCTATGTGTGTGGGTGTGTGTTGCGCATTTTGATTTAGTTGCAATATTTGCACGTAGCCACACTGCATGGTCGCAAATTTGCGAGTCCGTTGTTTTTGTTCGAATCAAAATAGAAAATAGAATTAACTTTACTTGTTATTGCATTTTGAGTTCTTGATGGAATTACCCTTTGCATAGTGCCCGACGGACCAACATTCGCTAACGAGATGATTGTTTCTATTGAAATTAAATTGAAAATAAATGTACCTAAATTGATTTTGAAAAAGTCCTTATTAAGTAGAAGGTAATCAATTGTTTTAAACTCATAATTAAAATAATAGATTTTAAAATTTTTGTTTTAAAATTTACTACGTATAGAACTACAGCAATAAAGATTACCTATGGCATATGCAAGAAATTTGTTTCTTTTTGTTCAATAAACATCTACACTACTTACAGTCATTTCCAGAAGAAACAAATTCTCAGAATTAAGTGAAACTGTTTATGTGATTATTACCTGAAACAGAAAAAAAAACTATAATTAATACAATGAATTAAAGATCAGTGATTAATTTTAATACACGTAACGCATTTACGTTCATAATCAAATTGTAAAAGTTACACATTTTTAATCATTCTAAGATATATAAATATATATGTAAAAACACATTAATTATTAATGTCAATATTATTTTATTTATTATTTTTATGAATCTAGAAATACGTTTTATTTATGTATGTTTAAGTATTTTAATAAAAATAATTATTATATATAAATACTTTTTTATTTTACAATTAAAAATCAATTTATTTATATCAATACTAGGCCGCAAAATAACATGTCATTTTATATTATGAATAATTGGGCAAGGTTGAGAAACACTATATAATATTTTTAAATACGAAAATGTATTGTTATAAAGCCAATCAATGTGTTGTATATAAATATTTGTATTTCATTATGGATTTTAATCAAGTCCTTCGATTGTGTTTGCATCGCGTGATGCATGTTGGGCCATTATAGAAAATGTGTTTAATAATTAGCGCCATTTAAAATTGACAGGGCAACGCAAATTAGGCACAGGTTGAATGATGGGGGATTCGATGGAGGTGGAAAGTTGGCGGTGCGAGAACCCCGTCTCCGCCGTCATCGTCGTCGTTCCCGATCATCGATTATCATATGAAATTTGAATCGCGCCCCGCGTCGGGATTTATTGGATAATCTCAATCACTAATCGACAGCGTGAGCCGGCTCAGTCTTGTACCTGTCGCTCATTGATAATATATTACCAATTAAGAATTAATCACTGTACTCGATATAATCACATTCAACTTTAATTGAAATATGGAACATGCTCTCACTAAAAATTTGCACCTGTTTCACAAGAGTATAATGTACAATGGATATATATTTAGTTACAATTTACTATTAGGGACTATTGAGTATAGTCTAACATGGTATTTGTGAAATTTTGCAACTAATAATATTGTTCAATGCAAGAGTTGATCAAATATTTAAATTGGATACACTGCTTTGGCATATTTGTTGTTAGCAATAGACAACTAACCATTGGTATGACATTTAAACCTGCCCTGAAATCTATTGTTTTGTTAACACCTTAGAGCACATAGGATTTCAATATATTCACTTGTTTGTTTCAATTATTATTGCAGGATTTAAAATAACATTTTATTAGTGTAGAATGTTTGCAATAGACAGTACATTATATAGCATGACGCTTTTTTTGTAGCTAATGGTAACATTAATCATGCCATGTAACGATTTGCATTAATTTAGCAAGTTGTGTTAACTTGCTTTTTTGTAACTATTAAAATCATTACATATGTAGCTTTTACTCGAATTATTCTCTTTGTCGTAAGTACATAATAATTTGCTTTGTCCGAACAGAATCCGCACGAACGTACAATGATGACATAAGTAATATCACAGACTCACTGAAATAAAATTGAAATTTATACGCAGTTGCAAATGACATAAAAGTGACATAATAAACAAATATGTATTATAGCATCATGCATTTAAAATTTGAAAAAAGTATGAAGATAGTGTATTGTTTAAAACAGTAACTATTTACCTTTTAAATGTATTTTGATTTTTTTTTTAAATAAAATAAGAAATTGTAATAATGAAATAATATAATGTCAAGAGAATTAGTTAATGTTAAAAACAAAATATATTTTTGTGAGACATTACTTTCGATACCTGCTAATAGTTCAGAATGCTTTGAACTAGTGCTGTGCAATTCAAACATGGAGAAAAACATTTACAATTATCTAAAACAAACAGTTTTGGTTGCAGCATGCTGCGGTTGTGATTCTTCAATTTGTGAAAGGTGACCAAATAGCATCGGATACGTTGGATGTGCGAGCGAATTCGCAGTGGGAGGGCGCAGCTAATTAGCGGCTTAATAACCATTCCGGCCGTTTTATAATCAATAGTCATCAAACAGTAATTCAGAATGGGATCAACGGGTTTATTACTGATGCAATTTCGCGGATTATTTTGTTAATTAATGCAAAGAATATAAGCCGCTCATCCAAACAATGCGCGCGAAATCCAAATATTATTTTTCCATTTGATATTCTAATTAAATCGCCCAAAATTTCAAACGCACAATTTTCGTACGAAACGTAAATATTCATTTCGAATTGCACATTTATAAACTCATAAATTTTGTTTCTTTTTAAGAACTGACTGATATTCGAATTTATTTATAAAAGCAGCAACTTTTTAGTTTATAATTAAATAACTGTAATTAAATATATTTTACAATTGTTATAGTATTAATTAATATTTTATTTGCATAATTATTGGTTTACTAGTCTTTAATCATATTAAGAAAATTTATTACAACAAATAAAATTACATAAATAATTATTATAAAAAAATATTCTAAAGTGTTTTATAAAAATCTACAAATTTGGTATTAATTAATTGTAATTATGCAAATATAAACATGTTTTATTAAAAAAAATCATATATTATAGAATATAATAAAGGAGTATAAAATTTTCTATATAAGTTATAGGATGAACAACATTTGGTAGTATAAAGTAAAAACTGTTGTTGCATGTATTAAAAATGTAACACGAATTGATGTACTTTTGTAAATGTTATTGGTTTGTCAATGGAATATTAAAAAAAAAAGAATTTTTGTTAGTTACATAGACTGATAAATACACACGGCAGTCTGACGGCCGTCCGACTAACTGTTCTACCAGGTCGTTAACCCAACAACACCTACCATCACTCTTCACCACAAAACTTTTGTTCTTCCATTTTGCTCCGCGCAAGTGATTTCTTCGGACTTCTCTTATTAACAACGCCCGGCAGCAGCCTCCAATCCGAAATGCATAATGTTTGCGTTAAATGTTTACTTAATAGTATACTTGGAAGTTAAGTTGCCGTTACCACATAAGTTTAGGCAAACAGTAATACAAAACAACAGCTGTATTATTAGCAAATAATAACCATCAGATATTGCATACATTCAAGCATGAAAGTTGCATTTTATATTATTCATTATTATCATCATTGTGCTGCTGCTTCATGTCGCTTTTAGAAAGTTCTGCTCTCAAATCGGTAGAAGTTGAACCGTAAATTTATCGCACAAAGGGCAATTCTTATTGCAATCATAACTGGAAAGCTTTTGAGCACTGAACGGAATACAAAAAGTCGAACAGGCAGGAACCAGAGCTAGCAAACCATAGACTCCCAACCGTCTCGAAATATCCATTCTCAATTGTGCAAAAAAAAAACTCAACTAATAACAATACAACTCGAATATTTCCCTTAAAACGTTTTTTTTAGAAAAAGATCAAGTCTCCGAATATTTGATACAAAATAAAAATCCATTTACATATTCAAATAATTTAATTATACAATTCATCCCAATTCCAATAATTGAATTGCATCAGTCCAATTAATTTTATTATTAACAGTTAATTCTGCATGCATTCGCCTGTAATTACAATCAATGAACGTGGTCAGACAGTTACGGATAAGTACAATCATTTCAATAATGTACCTAACAGTATAATAGTGATCGTCACAAAATTATTCACCTTATATTAAAATTCTATTCCAAACACCAACTACAATAATTAATTACTCATAATGGATGTGATGTTCCCAATTTGTTCAAAAATAATAATTTTTATTTGAGGATTTTTTTAAATATTTTTTGTTATTCCAACATTATATTAGTATAAAGTCCAAAAGTTCAAGGTGATATTTTTATTTTAAATAATAGTTTGTTGAATCAACGCGATCATTAATAATATATAATTTCGCTGAATTAGATATTTTTACATAGAATCACGTTATATTTGATACTACTACGAAAATGGCATCATGAATGTTATGCCATTTTCAATTCCAGTTTGCGGTGAATCAGAGAACAGTTTTATAATGCGCACGTTCGCAGCACGTAGAATAGACACATGTAAAAGCAAAAGCGGATTACTTCACTAATAGGATTATTTTAAACTAATATGCTTTTAATTATGTATGATAAGAACAAATGACTAAGCCACAGAGTTAATTCTCTCTTTTTTTGAAGCAAATGGCAATTTTTAAGCATGGAAATCGTAACTAACTTACACATTTTATCATCAATAGTGGCATGCGGCTGACATATACCCCTGATATAAACGAAATACGAAATGCTATTACATTAGTTATTTTTCAATTTATTACATATAAATTGAAACTCATGATCCTATTTCTGTTTCGTTTAATTAAACAGTGATCAACAAATTCGTTGTCTTATAAATTGTTCTCACCATTTAAAAATAAAATCCATTATCCTTGAGTTTTATTTTGGTTAAATTTGGAATAAGCAAATTTTATTTGATGTTCGTTTAAAAATATTTTTAATTAAAGCCGCAGTTACTTGATAATTGATGTTCAATTAAATATTTAAAAAAAATTGTATAAGTCGTTAAAGAGTAGCGAGGAAAATTATAAAATAATTAGCGGCCTTTGGGGTATTTCATAACTTCTGCTGACTATATGTGTTTCTTTTTATATAAAAAAAAAACTTGAGGATATGAGTTGCAATGGAATGGAAATATAAAGAAATTAAATTGCATTTCTGGACATCAGTGTTTGTAATTTATTTCCGCATGTATTTTTTTTGTCCTCGTTGTTGTCGTTAATTAATCGTACCGAGAAGAGCGATGTGGCTGTAATCTATAAAAGTTTGATCATTTACCGAAAACTATAAATAACTATGGAAAATGTGCACGTACTTTAACAATGTGCGAGTTGACAATGATTCATGGGTTATTTGAAACATTGTTTACGAGTTAGATTTAACTGTATAACCCAATATTTCTAAACAGTAATTTATACGCTTTAAATAAACATTTAAAGCGTATAAAGTAAATATTACTTTATAATAACAACTTAATTTAGCTGATAATATTTTTAATATCTTAAAGATTTTAAGTGTATCAAAGTGAACGATGTTTGTATTTGTTTAATGAAAAATGTAACACTCATTAACATGTGTTTATTAATATTATTTTATTTTCAATAACTACTAAAATAATGTATAAAACATGAATATTTGTTATAATGCAAATATTTCCTAAAAATAAAGAATGAAAATGGCATTCATGTTATGAACATTCTTCATTGTTTATTTCTTGTTAATTCAATTCATTGCAATTGTATATAAAATATATTTCAGATTGATACCATTGTTATTATTCGATACCCATTTCATATAAAACAATTACAATATGGGAATTAATTATAAAATTCAATAAATACACAATTTATAAATATATATATTTAAAATCATTTGCATTTTTCGAATTCGTACAATACCGATTTTCTGTGATGCGAGCGCAAATTTTGGTAAAAAATATTTCACCGAATTACATCGAAATTAAATATGCCTAAATTGTAGAAATCGCATTCAAATTATACAATGTTTTATTCAACGCCGTTTTCCTCGCCATTCCCACTTTTACAAAGTCGGCGGTTTCTTTCGTCCTCCCTACTCTATCAAAAAGATATTCGCGAATTGTTCGGATGATATTATTATAGTCATCCCGGTGAAATTTATTGCAAATGGGCATACGAAGAACAAAGGGAATTTCTGCTGGTTCCACTGACTGTTTCCCTTTTCGAACACTTCGCCCACGCCCTTCGCCTTCGCAGCCCAGAAATTGTTCAAGTATAAATAACAACCCTCGGTTGAATCGCATAAGCGAAATTGTATTCAACACTTTGTTCTATCTATTATTCCGATATATTGATTCCGCATACTATCCAACATAACATACGACCATTAAACTTTATCCCTTAATCATTCTCCAAACTGTCTTTTCTCCTTTCTTGGAATGTTTGAAACCAGTGTTTTTTTGGTATAATTGGATGAATTTATTACAATATTATACTATACTATATTTGTTCTGAACACACTTACTTTCTTCATAATATTCTATAGCTTTAAAAATTAATGCAACGTCTCATAGGTGGAGAACATCTATAGAGTTTCCAATTTGAACAATACCGAAATTTCCATACTTTTGTGGCTACTGCAAGATTCATATTTTGTAAATTAATTGATATTAAATTAATTTTGAAACTACATTGAAATCCTGTTAGGGGGAAAGATATTATGATGAATAACTAAATCAATCCAAAAGCTTAAAAGAGTAAGCCCAGGTGAACTACAGCCACTATTCTACCTTCGGTTGGGGAACTATTAAATGATTTTGTGTGTACGTGTATAAATCGGGACGATATGCACTATAGTGAAATTAAATAATGTATTTTGTTGGGTGCTACATCTGCAAGAGGTCCAGGGTTAATTAGAAAATTGCATTAGCGAGTGGAGTTGAAGAAAATGTATGAAACGAGCTCGAGGAAGTCGGTGGGATGGAAGAATATCGGAAATGCGCCGTTCCGAAAAGAGTAGATCAATATGTCATTATAGTCGCGGTCGGGGATTTAATTTGACTGTAGCAGAAGGAAGGATATGGTCGGGCGGTCGCAGTCTGTATTCTTGAATATGTGTGCTCGGCTAAACGTGAAATATACTAAATTCCAAATATACTATCCATCTCTCCGCAAAGTTTCAACAGACAATATTACGTATGGAGCGAGTATTTCGGTCTACCTACCTAACCCTACGTAAAACCAATTAAATTGATTCACGACTCGGGGATAATATAAATTGATATCCCCTTCGCCGTATCAAGTTTAAATGAATTTAATATGCAGATCTCCGTGAAATGGTATCCAGCATATTTTACATAATCATCTAGAATAGAATTATCGTAGAAGCTACCCATTTTTTTTTAAAACAGCAAAAATATCATCATATAAAAATAATAATTAGAATAAAATATTAACTGTATTTTAGTATAAATAATAGTGTACCGTAAAATCTTGATTGTAAAACCCACTCGTGTATAATACGTATGCTTGATTTGGCGAGAAATTTTCGGAAAAAAATATAATTCGAATATAATGCTGCTGTAAGTTTGTTTGTTCAATGTTTAAATACGAGTATAACACGCACGTTCATATTTGCGGACTAAAATGTGCGTATTATACTGAAGAATTTATGTTACTTTGATATAAATATAAGATATAAAATAAGATTATTTTTAGAATATTATTTCATAATTACAGTAGAATCTGTTTTTGTGCGGTATATGAAATCCAACCAATTTTAACGGCATTGGTACCATTGTAATGTTTTCTGATTAATGATTTTTTTATGCGGTTCCTATCAACCACATAAAAAAAGTTTCTGTAATATGTTAAACAAAGTTATTTGTTATATGTAAGAATTTATTAAAATTTATAATATTTTGTTTGTGCGATTTAATTTATGAGGTCCCTATCTACCGCAAAAAAAGGTTTTACTGTTATATAAATATCCATGACATAGAACATTGAGTTATTAATAGAAAATATTGAAATTTATGTTATTTTATTATATTTTATATATCTCCTGTCTTTATAGTACTAATATACAAAACTCTATTTTGAGGAACACATGATATGAGTTGATACGATTTACATGTTTCATAGAATTTGCGCAGTGATGTATCATTTAAAAAGAAACCCTATTTTTGTATATGAATTCAACTATATAACAAATTAATTTTATTAAAAGTATTATAATTTGTAGTTCCTGACTATTGGATTTACTAATTTTATTTATTTAATTATAACAAATAAATATTTTATAACAACCGATGCTCTCCGCATGGAATGTCGGATGGATTTATTAATAATACATTGATTTACACTGTCGATGGAATAAAATTTTCAAGCTGATGACCAGCTATAGTTATCACATATTTAACTTTTTGGTCTAGTTTCAGATAGTTTTCATATAAGCCTAGAATGTATATCGATTTAAAAGATGAAAATAAATTGTAGCATTTTTATTAAATTATAAATTGTTAATGAATTGTTTAATATTTCATAAACAATTATGGTTCATATTCCAATCATAACATAAAGATACTTATATAATATATAGAAATAATTTTCAAGTCAATTAATATTCAAATTGCATTATTCAACTTGAATTATTTAAATTGCATGATTATTAATAGGTATTTTATTTACGTCAAGGATGACCACTCACGTCATACTATATATAAATTTAGTTTTTTTTTTCATTATAAAATCTATAAATAATCGAATTACATTACTTATAAAAACTTATAAACTTATTTTAATTTTAAGTAA
The DNA here is from genome assembly GCF_001412225.1 of Nicrophorus vespilloides. Lineage (NCBI taxonomy): Eukaryota > Metazoa > Arthropoda > Insecta > Coleoptera > Silphidae > Nicrophorus > Nicrophorus vespilloides. The sequence goes on from NW_017099143.1 coordinate 274,177, forward strand.
ATTTTATAGTCGACAACCCGAGACTGAAGCCCCATTCAGCTCGTTATTAAAGAATAATTTGGTTAGCTAACGTATGCAATTACTCCACGCGGCTCTGTAAATATTGTCTAACAGATATAATCTATAAAATGGCTCTGGATTTCAAAAAGGTTGCTGACACTATTCGATGCGTTTATTGTCCGAAAGATAAGGTAATTTAATTTATTTTTTCAATATTTATAAATAAATATGGACCTTATTATTAAAATTCTTAGAAAGTGTTATCTAAAGTGAACTGATGTACGCATATTGCGTATTTAAATATAGATAATTATTCTAAAACAAACATAAATATATAATGTTTAACGTTGAGATATATAAAGTCAAGAAATTACGTTATAAATATTTTATTTACATACTTATGATATGTTCTGTCAAACCATTTAAATAGAATATTCCGCTCGTGTGTGCGGTATAAAGAACAAAATAAAAATCCAGAAATAAATCCGTCCCCCCTGTTCCATATCCAGCGTGTCAATAAATATCACCGAAAAAAAAAAATGGATGTATTTCAGCATTCGTCTACTGGGGGTAATTTTATCAAGTTTTTACATTATTCGAGTAGATTTCAGCGCCTCCGACACCGGGTGGATCATAAGGAAGAGTCCCAGGAATCATCGCTTTCGCTCTCTCTTTCTCATTCTCTCCCGTTCGCTCCATACCTTTCCATTTTATTATTCAACGCACCACGGAGTATTTCGCCATCAAAGGGGTGCATAATACATGACAAAATAGCCTTCCGAGTCCGAAAAGCGTACTCGAATTACCTTTACTTTCCATTGTATATATCCGAACAAAAATTGGACTGCGAGAACAAAATTTGAAAATAATATACGGAATTTTAATAAAACGACGAAAAATGGGAATAGGAAATCCGGTGAAATGCAGAATACTGAATATATATATTGGCATGTAGAAACGCATTCTCCCACGGTTTATTGTTTTTTGCTTTCCAATTTTAGTTTTATTTCATGTACGTAATTACCAAAGTGTCAATACACTCTTGCTCTTTAGAAATAACAACTTCCATAGATAGTCTTATGAAAAATGTTTGGACGCGGTATAATTCAGAAATTTGTTTCCTTTTCGATTATTTCACTGAAGCCTCTAAGCTTTTAAAATTAAATTGAGTAACATTTTTAAGAGAATTATTTTTATTTTAAATATTAAATATCGATAAGTAAATGAAATATATAATTTCAAACAGTTTTTGTTTCATATTCTAGTGATATAGATTGTTTATACAATGATGAAGTTGGATAACGCATATGGAAAAAGCGAGTTATTTTAGAACAAATCACGTTGTTCTAATGTTGATTTAATGTATAATGTATGTGACTGAAACAAATATAGTGACTTATATTTGCAAAGGAGAAAACATGCATTTACTTTAACAATACTATAATTACTATTATCTCGAAAAATCGACCGCAACAATAAAATAAGAAGTATTTGTAAGTTCTTATCCGAATTCATTTACCTAGTTTCATTTCAAATATAGTTAAACACGAAAAAAACTTCCGTAACAATCCATTATTTTCATAGTCGCTTATATACTTTTTCTAATTTTTTTAAATTTTAAAAAAATAATATAAAATAAAAATCTTTACACCGGTGTTCTTCAACCTGTGTTCTACAAAATGTATATTTTTTTGACAATGTAAAAAGGTTGAATAACGCTGCTTTACACAACATACGTGCAAGCAAAAGGCTATTCACCACAACCCATTAACATTATATTATTTAAATATAACTTTTTTATTTGGTGTGGTGAAATTGCAGAATCCAGTTTTGATATAAATTGTATGTGCGAAACGCCGGGAGATCTCGGTTTTTATTAGTGAAAGTATTCTCACGGTGCAGATGCATCGCAAACAGGGTCACATCGTCAGTTACGACATTTAATTCTAGTAAAACGTTATGCTCCTCAAATGCAACAACCACAACTGCTCCTCTTACGTTCTGTATATGTTAGTGCATGTTCCCTGTTTGGTTTCGGTTCGGTATGTTTTGGGGTTTCGCAACATTCGGGATAGTGCAGACGTATCGTAAAATATCCGAATATTTACTGCGACCATTCGGTTTAATACTGCATTTGTATAATTGTGGAAATGCTGCAAAACGTATTTGTCCTGAAAATCAAAATTTATTTTAATACCGTCGCCGCTATTAACGTAACATAAACGCAATACACACTGACAATGCACGAGTTTTACCCCGCGCTCCAATTTATTCATCCAATTCTAATTTGTCTAATGGAAAATTCCCAAGCTTATTTATCATTTGCACATACTGAACAATATTACATTGCGAGCGTAAAACATCATTCATAATATGATTAATATATGTTCAGTTAATAACAAATTACAGTTTAATCATCTTTTTAGTTTAATCATCAAATTTCGTGTTATTTTTTTTAATAGTATCGTTTTGAAGATACTAAGCTTCCACTAAAATAGTTTAATTAGTTACAAAAAACAAAAACTCAAGTAACTATTATTAAATCATTTGAATAATATAGTAAATTGCATGTTATTATTGAGTCGCACCACTTCATGTTACGGAATTCATTTAAAATTTAGGAGTATGATTTTGAAATTGAATTTGTGATAGAAGCTCTCAGAGTAGTTGCGTAAGTGCGGAACCGCATTGCGGGGCACCACTAAGAATCTCGATCCAATGAGGGATTAGGGACCTTATGCATGCTCGCTGGACCCATTATTTGGAAATCGCCGAATCATCCTACCGTTCGCTTCATTCGTTGTTCTTTTTTTTAGTATGCGCGTTGTAACGAAATCAATTCTGGCGACTAAATTTGTTTTTAAATTGCCGTGTGCAATTCGTTTGTTTTTTTGTTCTTCTTCCCTTTTCTGTCGGAGAATAACAGTACGTGACAGTTACGTCACTGCTTGGGTTCTTTTTTTTTTGTTTTGGTTAGTAACGTTATTTTATATTCAAGCTTTTTCATTCGATTCTGCCCACGTTTGAATAGATTAATTTTAAATCTTGAATCTGAAGATAAATTATTTATTTCTTTTTATATGAATTTACTGAAACTATTTTATTGGAAACTATAATCAATATTCTTCTAAAATGCTTTCTAACATTCTTTCGTGATAGGAGAATTTTCTATTGACGAACATTTTAGGTACATAAATTTATCATCAGGACGTAAAATTCGTAAAATGATATTTATTTAATTTATATTCATCTACAAACAATTGAAAAGCAAATATAGTCATAATGTGCATTTTATACGTGCGACATTAACCTTGAATTAAATTTCATATCATAATAGAAACGTGTGCACATAATTCTAAGCATATTCTGAACAAACATATAATAGAGAGGTAATAATAATATTTACCAAATCATTTTAAAAGAAGCTTGCACAAGCGATTATCTTAGGGAGATTGCTTACCTGAAACAAAGAACGACTAAAGGTTAATAAAAACAGATGCAAGTGCAGCGGAGGATATTAAACATTTGAAAATGGTAGCGAACGGAAAGAAACATACATTAAATTAGGTTATTGCAGGGAATATAAGAATCCTTTCGAATACGATCTGAAAGTATAATGCAATTTCCTTATGCATTTTAATAAATCTATTTTCTAAAACCGAAGACGCCGCTAAGCGTTCGCCACTCCACTCGTACGAGAACTTGTTCATTTGCATAGAAATACACTTATACAAATCACATGAATAACGCAATTACATTACGTTATTCACTTATAAGAATATGCATATTTCTTTATTTCAAATTAGAACTAATTTGGAAAATGAACTAATACTAAAATTATCGTTGATTTCCTTTTTATAATATTAATTAACTTCGATAAATATAAATGAGTACATCTCTTGTACAGAGCCAAGAAAAGATACTTTACAATCATCTATTGGGAACATTCGAGGATGTTGGGACAAGCCTTGAATGCTGCACAAACGTACAAGCAATCAATCTTCTTGATAAAAGTAGAACCACACAGCAGTCCGACTGTTTCAATCACTGGAACTTCTTTTATTCCTAAAGATAAATATCGTTTGAACGTATCCCTCCCTATATATTTGATCTAATGCAGACATATACATTATAAAAGACCTTCCATTATGCATTATGTATACATTTATGTTTAAAGCTATTAAGGTAATCTCTAATACTTTAGAAAAATGTTTATTTATCAGTTTAATAATTATATATAATACTTTGTTATTTTTGGATTGAATTAAAACAATGTAAAAGCAGTTTCTTAAATTTAAAATTTAGATATAATTCAACTAATTAAAAAATTAATTATTACATATTAAATAAAAAAACTGAAATAATTATAATTTGCTCACAATAAAACATCATTTATCAATTTAGATTCAAATATTAGGCAGACAAACAATATTTTAAAAAAATATCAAATTTTACTTAACCTTGAATGCGGTGTGTATTTTATATACCACATAACAATTTGTAATACATTAATATATATTCATCAGTAGATGTATCTGCATCGACTGCTATTGCACCAACACTGCACAGCAAGAACGAACGTGCACAAAAACAACTTCTTTGTTCCGCAATCAACACAATATTGCACCGGCGTTTAGTACACACTTTGGGCATAGGTTACGTTAACTTTCATAGATGGGAGAAAGAAAATATGGATGTGGTATCATTTCTTAGAACATTGGTGTACATTTTACACCGGCGCGAGTAGTTGAAGGTTAATATGTAAACTGGTATGCTCATATATGTCCATTATAATATTAATAAATAAATCAACACATGTTATTTCAAATATTTGATTGTCGAAATTAATTTAAAATATTTGCAACTATTTGCTTAAACAGATAGCAATGAACGTAGAATGTATGTGATTTTAATTAGTGTGCAATGGTTTTGAAAATATTAGATACATACATGTTGTCGGTGGAAATGCGAAAGCTATTGTGCACAGAATGTTATATATTTTTGATGATAATAATGAATATGCAACTAATGCAATGCTGTAGGAAATTGCATTCTATTGAATACAATATTGTTTAATTAAATATGAATGTAACCCGTACATAACAAACACGCAGTTTCAATTAATTACATGGCAATTGTGAAAACCGAGTCAAACATAATCGCGTACAAGTGAAATAATATAAATTAAAATAAAAACAGCGAAAAGTGTGTACGATTGAACTTTATATCGCTTAATTGTATTGTCATTAATGAAATTCGTTTTTGTGCGTAGAAATGAAATGAATTAGAATCGTAACTAATGCGATTGCATCAATAAAATCCGCCTCAACGGAAAACCCATTCCTTTATTCTCTCTCTTTTTTTTAAGCAAAATTAACTTTTGAACTTCTCATTAATTCAACTCTTTTGCTCGCGTTCGAATTTGTTCGTACTGATCATTAAAAGTTTAACGATCGTTAATGTTTGGAAAAGTTTTTGATCTCTTTCTCTTTCTCTCTCGTGCTCTCCGGGAACGATGCCAGGCCACGATGTTTTGTGTAGCTGTTGATGGCAGAGCACAACCATCTTCAGCTTCAACATTTTTTTTATGTCATTTAACATTGTCGTTGAAATTTATTTATTTAAACGCGACTCATGTGAATTACTCCATGGTTATACACTTGGATATAGTGAACATAAGGAAAGTGACAAAACGCATTGGATAAACTCGTTACATTCGGCAGAGGAGACTTCAAAGCCAGATGAAGAAACCTCAACTTTGCAGCTCTCGAGACTGGAAACGTGACATACATACACCAGGCACAAATTGTTTCTTTTCTCAGTCTTCTTTGTTGCGTGCTGTTTTTTTTTCATTCGACGACACTGATATATGGAACAAAGCCCTTGTGTTTGTTATTAGATTTCAACATAGAACTTGTACTCTATTGTACACATCTATATCTACTATATAGCAATATATATATAACGGTCAGGTGCAACCTACTTCAATGAATATTATATGAGCGGAATATTTAATAAGATGTTTACATTCAGTCGCACATACTCGTATAGAAAATAATCCAAGTTTCATAATTCCATTTTAACAGTAAATGTGCAAATAGTTTTAGCAATTCGGGTCAAACCGAACTGGTTACTAACCAGTGGAATTTCCTTTTGCGAGAACATAACAACAACAACGAGCGACACAACTTCAACATTATTTAATAAATAATCAATTATTATCCTCTCTGTGCTAATTAGGTAGTCATTAAATTCTGCTTCAACATTGTTAATGCAACTAACATTATTATATTTAATGATTTAATATGTTTAAAATGTATTACATTATTCATACAAATTCAAACTGTATTATTATCAATTATTGCAAATATAAGTAGTCATTTGCTGAAGTAACAGTATGATAATTGACATTATTAAACACATCAAGAAATCAAAGAAAATTCAGAGCAGTTTTTGTTTCAAATTGAAACTTGAAGTGCAATTATTTATTTTATTTTATTTATTTACAAATTTAAATTGAGACGGTGAAACCAATGAATTTAGTCAATAAGTCTAAAATTTAAATATTCCATTCAAAAAGTTTCAGGAAAAATATAAGGCTAAGATTTACCAACAATTATTGAGGATATTCAAATAGACACAGTTACAGATACTATTACGTAAGGAGCAAATATTTAAACGTACCTTTTAATTTGTTTTAATATTAAAAGATGACGTTTCTTATAATCATGTACTTATTATCATGTACTATAGACAAATTCGATTGTTTGTCTTGTATAATCGTCAAAAATGATATGTTTTGCAATCAATTTTTAATGAAATTGTACTTCATGGTAACAAAAACTTCGATTGCAAATATTAAAGTGTACATCTAGTCATTAGGGTATTCCAAAAAGGTATGTATATTTAGATCAATGAAGCTATTGACAAGGATTCACACAAACTTGCAACAGTGAGCAGCATAATATTACATAATAATATTTCTGGGATTTGGTTTATGAACATTTGGAATAGCATGTTCTAATCAAATTGATGAATTGAAAATGCAATCATTGGAATTTAACAATTGCAGCAGCAGATTCAAATTATAATGGCCTCGGATGGATTGAATATTTGGATGCGATCGGAGGCAATTAGAAACCGTTTGAGCGAATGATTAAATTCAGGAGAGGGTGTTAATGGTTCGGCAATAAACATAGTGCAGTCATCACGATTGATTTTAACGTGCGCATCAGATATATGTATATATATAAATATTTACCGGTTGGAATTATTTTGGCAATGGTAAAATTCGGCTAAAATCTCTCCATAAATTATCGTGCACATAATGAAGTGTTAACTGCGTCGGAGGGCTTGAGTTACGGTGCTCGCAATAACAACATGTGCCGATAAATTCCATGCACAGCCAACTTCGCAAACATATTTATATTATGTACACCTAGGCTGTCCCAGTGTGAACACGCGACAGATTCCCTTGTCGTGCAATTTGACTTTTTACATCCATTACAAATTTCATATAAATGTATTCACATACATTTGATTTACTCAATATAATACAAAAATTAAACATTTTCGTTTCTTATTCCAAATCTGTTTATTAAAGATCCTTATATTAGTGCTTATTAAGTATAATAGTATGATTACATTTTATAGCACTTCTAATAATTAATTATGTAAGTGTTTTTTCTTTTAAATAAATGGGCAGAATATATTCATATTTTGGTTAATATAAATAATTAAGTTTTAGTATCAAATTAGTAAAGCACATATAATCAGATGACGTGGCACGCTTTATTAATTTTAAATTGTCACGCCCTTGACTTAAGTTAATGTATGTTATTGTATACTCTTATTTTATCGTAAATACTATCTTCATATGTATAATTCTGAAAGCTTCTGTCTTGAGAACACTTTTAAGTATAATAATGTAGTATTACTTAAATCGAAATGGATAAATTTTCATAATCAAACAGTTTTGAAATCTGTATGTTCAGTTGTAAGTTTAAATTGGAATTTGTAGAATCCTCCAATGGATACATAGAAACCTCAATCCTACTCCATTATTAATAATGTCTACAAAAAAAAAACAAGCACGAAAGCGAACAAGCGATATGAATTAGTAATTTAGCTGGAAAGCGAATGATTAAAACTCTCTTGTTTCGAGAAGTGTATGTGAACAATAACTTTGTGTTTTTTTTCACAATTAAGTGGAAACGGGAAACAATCTACTTTTAATATTATTCAAGTGTTTTCGAATTATTATATTGGACTGTCAATACTTTTGCGGAGTGGTCCAAGCAATTATCTAAAATTCATATCCAACAAATTAAATTGTCAAGTGATAAAGATACATTTCCTGCTGCACACAAATTCGACAACTTTATGTTGAATAACTGAAATCTAATACGAACTCTCGCCTAATTGGTTCGTAGGCACTTTGCTAGAAATCTAATTAATCTACGTTGTAATAGTGTTTCCGATCCTGCATAGTTTTCGACTTGTACCAAGAACATTTATTTGCCTCTTTCCTTCATAAATCGGTAACCAACCATGTATGTTAATATTCTAGCGACTTTTTAGAATTATTAATGTTTCATTTCTTCATAATTCAAGTTATTCATAAATTACGTCTGTTTCTATTATCAGTAAATACATTCGCTTTGTTGATAAATAAGTAATTGTTTTGGGGAAAGGTAAGTTTTACAAACAATAATAAAACACCTTCAATATTCAATCAAAACAATTGACAATGAAGGAATTCCGTTTAACTGCAAACAATGTCATTTTGTAAACAGCGAAACAATTAAAAAAAATCTCGATAACCGCAATTTTTTTTTCTCTCATTCGCGGAACGAATGCAACGATAAACACACATTGACGTGGAATTATTACCGGCAATGGTCAAACATTGCACTACTTCAATGTAATCTAGGAAGAAGTCATTTTTGCTGCTGTTGCATAGGATAAATAATAATTTGTAAGCAAGATACCACCGAGCCAAACCGATGTACGAGGGCAAAGCACTATCAGCAGAAAATGTAGCTTAATTGAATACATTGTATGCATTTTACAAAACGCTGTACAGACCTTTAAATTGATGGCTCCATTGAACGGAATAAATTAATATTTAAAACCGTTAATCAGGAACGAAAAATCAATCTTGATTTATAAACGATTCAACAAGGATAGATTGATCTCTATATAGAGATTTATTAAATGCACCATTTTATTTAAGACACAAATTATCACAATCATCAATTGTTTCTAATAAGTCTTTATATTTTTAAAGCAGATATATCTTTAGTTTTATGCAGTTTTACTTCTACTGAGGGTAATTAGGTTATATAAAAAAAAACTTATTTATATTAACTTATGATATAACTCTTATTGAATAACTTTTATTTACATTTTGTATTGGCTAAATTTAATATTTATCTTCGGGAAATATGAAATCATATTAATAATAAATATTAGACTTGTTATTTCTTGTTTTTGGGAAAAAATAATACTGAAATATAAATACTTTAAATAATTACAAATAATTTAAATTGTTACCTCTTCTCATATGTCTCCGATTTTACATAAATGTATAAGAATTGTAAATTTAATATCTCTAAGGTGAAATGTGCAGTATCAATATTATTTATAACAGACATTAGATACTATTTTCATATCGGTTACACCATCGCCATGTCTTTAGATCTTCATTCAAGAATCTTTGGCATGCAAATTGCTAAATTTAGTCGCGGCGCCGTTAGAATATTAGTGCACAACTAATTTCAGTACTATTATTGAGGTGTACTAGATGTATACTTCTAACAAAAGTTTGGGCTTCATGTCTCTATCTCTCCTCTCCAAGCAACAAATTAGGTATTCAAGTCGAAGCTCGAGGGTGAAAATTCCTATTTTACATTTAAAACAAATCCGACATGCCAAACACGAAAGAATAAACACACAATGTACATAAAATGTTACAAAATAATTGGTAATGAGTAAATTCTATTAGTATTCACAGTTTCGCAAGCAAACTTTTTAGCATTATTATCAACTGAAAATATTTGAATATTTTGCCAAAATATATTTGTTATTGTTATCTCTCAAAAAAGTGAATTATTTTTATCTTTGTTTATAAAAGAAATATAAAAAGCTATAAATTAAGATCATTCTCACTTTAATTACGTTTTTATAGCAACTAAATTTTAATTACTAAAAGCTCTAGCTTGTTACAAGGAGATATATAGTGATAAAAAAAATAACTATTCAAACTAAAATTGATAATTTCTTTAATAAAATATAATATTTTTTTATTCAATAATTGTGATGTCTACATTGAAAAGTATTTGTAAGTAATATATTTTAATAATTTTTTTCAAATTTATGCAGTCAGTAATGCGGAATTTAATATATATAAAAGTAAAATGATAAAGTGTGGTAAGATAAGTATATTTTGAAATTCCCCCGACTTACGAACAACCCTTTGGAAGAAACTAGTTCATAAGTCGAGGGTTACCCGTATTATATATTTCTAAAATGACGAAATTGATGTAGACAACAATAAATATAGCAATACCTCGCAATGGTATTATTACCTTATTGATTAGTGGCTCTCAAACTATTTGGTCCGCGACCCCTTTTTGTACTTAAAAAAATTAAAGGACAACCATTCCCATTCTTTCGGGTATGTATAGAAAAACATCCTGTCCTGTATGTCAGTGCTCTCCAACCTTTTTATCACCGCGGACCGGTCAACGTTTGATAATTTTACCGCTACTCACTGAGGGGAGGACGTGATTGAACATTTTATTCCACTAGAACGCAAATTCATGAGAACCATGAGCTTGTTTCTTTGTAACGAGATGGTTCCATCTGGGGATTTGTGCTGCCCGGTACCATTTGATCCACGGACCAGTACCGGTCCGCGCCCCGCGGTTTGGGGACCGCTGCTGTGTGTCATCATTTTTTTGCAACCCCCACTTTGAGAATTACTATTAAAGATGATAATTTTAAAATATTTTATGAAAAAATTGAAAAGTTCAGAAAAAAGGTTTTGTTTTTTGATAATACAATATTCTGCCGTATAAAAGTCAATCTAAAAATAGACTCAATGAAATATGTAAACGTTTATAAATAGTTTGCAATAATTATTAATGAGCAGATAATGGTATAAATATAAAACAGTAATTTCCAATAATATTAATTACAGATATGTATCAGCATCAACTTTAACCTGCGGCAATTATTAACAGCTATGTGTTGGAGAGCATTAAACCCGCAACGGAAAACAATAATCAAGTTTTAATCAATTTTGCATTGAAATTTGTACGGAATTGGTCAATTGAAACGACTTCATTTAACTTTCGGAATCGAATTCAGTAACAGAACATTCTAGATTAATTATTCGTGAATAGAGTTGGAATCCCGTATGTGTGCGAGAGAGAGTATGTACGCATATGATGCAATTCGGTTTAGCCGCAAATAATGAAAGAGCTAAGCCAGACAGCGTGGCGACCGACTGTAAATCAACCTCGCCTGTGTCTTATATCTATGCTGTAATCCAGCAACGAACATTATCCATTAATGCAACGCCGCATTTGTTATAATTGGTATAAAAAAATGATTCATTAACCTGATGCTAATTATTGTTTTAAAAAAATGATGTTGTACAATTTGCAAAATATTTATAATTCATATATTCAATATAATTGACTGCATATTACATAATTCACGTTTAAATCATAATCTTCAAATACATATGTGACTCATTCGCAAGAACGTACACTATGTTCATACAAGCGTACATTTTTATATCACACCATGTCATTTCACCGTTAAACCGTGTTCTAAAAAAATATTGAAAAATCCAATATTATCTCCGTTTCAACTAACTAACCAAAAATCCATTACTTTATATATTATCTTCTCTTTTCCTCTATTAAAAAAAAAGAGAGAAGCATATAAATTTTGTTTGTTATTAATATAGTTATTATTTATTTAACTTAAAGAAAGCTTTCTTGCTCTGATCATATCGTCTGGAAGGCAGGAACAAACATAGACTTTTTATATTATTGTCTTGCTTTCTGCAATGGAATCTCGACTTTGATATGTAATCTCTGGCGTGGGATATGTGCGCGCGCGAGTGCAAAGAGATGCGAACCCTTAGTCATCTAGATTGTGTCTAATAACATTTCTTTAAATATTTATTACTCGTCATTTGCGAACAATCGCGATGAAATTCTGTATTAACTGTGATTTATCATTTATGGTGCTCACATTTCGTAGGACCGTAGAAATTTTTATTATATATGTTTATCAACGCGGGGGAGGGAAGTGCCTCGAGTGGAGTAAAAGTGGGAAAAAGAGATGGAATGAGAGATAGAAATTATGAGAGATATGGCAGAATATCGAGGGGAGAACGGCTACATATAATAAAAAGTGATAAAATTATATGCTCCACTAAGCGGAAATTTTATATATGCCATTGTCACATACACATACTCACTGTCTGTACGAGCTCGCTTCCAATGTATAATGGTGGCTAGCTAGCTAGCTACACCAGTCTATTTTCGGAATGTGCCAACAAAAAATGAAACAAGAATAGCTGAAATGAATAAAAATACCTCACCATCACGGACAATTTCCTTTTTTTACTCGAATAAAGATATCTAGAAAATTACCAAAGTTCATTGACTAAAGGAAAAAGGTGTTGCTTATTGAGCGGAAAGATCACTATCGTAAAAATATTATATAATATTTTATTATTTAATAAAATTTAAAATACTTTTTTATTACCTGTTGTTATTACTTTTAACTATCAAAAATGGTTTCGAAGTTTTCCTTTAGTATGTTTATTGAAATAATACATCTATTATATATAATCAAGGAAACGAATCAGCATCATTCAAATTTGTTAAACTGTTTATGTTACATGTATTAATTTTGTGATGAATCTATGTTTTTCGATATTAGCTCTACAATTACAACTTGCCATAACATTGTTGTTTACTTGTTTTCATGCAATTCAACAATATTTTTTTATTCTTCTTAAATATCAACTTATTAAGTTTATAAAGATAAAAAAACATGTAATTTCTATTCGTATTTAACATATATTACATTCATAATTTCGTAAGTAATTATTAAGTAGTTTAATCCTAAATTATTTGCATAAAAAAAATCTGATATTAAAATGTAAATCAAGATATAGAATAGTGTGTGCATGTATTACCTTCATTTGGTGCTCCAATCGTTTCTTCATGTTCTGCAGCAAAAAAATCCAAAATGTTTGATGATTATAATAAATATTTACATGTCACAAAGTATATAGTTATCGATTATAATAATTCAAGGCTAATTTTATTTTCAAATATATGTGCAACAAGAATTTACATAATAATGTTTTTAATAGCATATTTAGTAAAATTAAATCAACTACTTAAAAGATTGTTTATATTGTAAATTATTGACGTAAGTCTTTAAACATGGTATATATTTGTTAACAACGATGATAAAGTCATTGCTTTTAGTTTAAGTAACCTTAAATATTTTATAATATATATTAATAAGTAAAGTGGAAATCTGACAACAATGTTATAAAGTAGTAGATTTGCTTGAAAATTGAAATAAAACCTTAACACTTCAAAAAATCGTGCTTGTATTCAAGGATACAAAAAAAGGTCTAATGGTCTAATATTATAAAGTTTACACATTTATTTAAAATCATGTATTTATTTTTAGGTCATTGTCCAGTTATTTCCAGAGCCGCAATGAAGATCACAATAGAAAAAGTAAATTTAAATCAAACATAACTATTGTTATTTTGTATATGCGACGCAATCAAATTGATCCAAATGCAGGAAGCGTCATCAACAGCACCAACTGAAATGTTGACACTTTCCTTCTGCCGATTGCTTTCCGATATTGTCAATGTTGATTTTGTTAATGCCGCGCGAATCACCATAAGCCGGAATTAATTTAATCCCGACAAATCAAATCGCTAATGAAGTAGTGCGGATTCGCACGTCAGTAAACACCCGTCAGACACTGCAAATAGTAAGCCATTCATTGCGTTGTACGCTTTTCGTTTGTATATAAAGTAGTGAGTAAAAATGACGGAATAAAAATAATGAAAAACAACAATAACAGGTTTTATTGCATTTTCATTTTATGTGCTCTGAATGTAAATACATTTTTATCGGGTCGTCCGCCGCTGCTGTAAAATGCAATAATAACACTCGAGAAAACACAACAATAATGTTGTTATTATGTCCGTTCCCAAGATTAATCGTTGTTCATATATGTTTATGTATCTGCATTCACAAACATTTGCTGATGTAAATTAATTATTTGGGATAAATATCCGAATCTTTTTCGGTAAGGTTTCAGTGGAATTTTTCGAAAAGTTCTACTATTATGTACAAAATCTCAATTGAAGGATTTAATTTAGCTGCTGCTGCCGTCGCTTTTTTTTGTTAGATTTTGTTGTTGTTGTCGTTGTTGCTATTTAATAGGAAGTGCACTGTAATTTTCGACCGTTTTGCGTGGTTACATAACTCGTTGTATGCATGTGCGCGGAAAACGTTATTTCCGGCGTCGGCGTATAATTTAGTGAAACTAGTAACCTTTTTCAAAAATATAAAAAATATGTTTATACAAACAACGAAATAACGAATAATTGCATGTTGATTATACGTAACTTATTTTTGGCATTAATAAGTACAAATTAGTGGATCCTCTTCCTGGAAATCATTTTTTTTAATATTTAATTTAAATGAGTTTTCTTCTCCAAAAATAATTAATAAAGTGTAGATAATTAATGGACCAATATATGCAATTATTAATAAATGTTGTTAATTTCTTAATTTATTATGAAATATTATCTGCTCAAACCATTAATTCTTCTTTTCTACCAAAAAACTCTATTCTACAAATTTCATGCGAATCGAAAAAAGGATGAATAGAGTAGCAAAAAGAGGGACTTCAATTTGTACAGTTTACGAATCTTATAAAGATGAGATTTTAGGTTTGTCATTCTTTCCTTCCATTTTTTTTCCTCGAAGGGTCCTGAGATATATTAGTTTCTGTTTTCGTTCAATACTTTATTTATATAAAGTAGAAACTATATGTTTCGCGCAGAAAGATAGATAATTCATATTCATTTTCGATTGTACCAAAATTAAATCCAATTATATATTTCATATTTATACAATTTATCTATATCTTTATATAATATAATAATTAGTCTTTAGTAATATTAATTGCCTTATTTGTATGAGATAATTTACGAAAATTTCTGTTAAGGGTCTCCGATCTAGATTCTTTCCAACCTATATATCAGGTTTACCAGATGTAACCAAAAATTCAGTCAACATCCGCTAAGAACTTGATTCTTGACCCGAATATTTCCAGTCCAAATTAATCATTCGATAAAATCGAATTCTCATTCGACTTTTATAAGACAAAAATTAAATTTACTTACATATTGTAAAAGTTTTAGTACAAATAACCATTGTATGATATAATAAATTTATTTGTTGTTTTATATATTTTTTTGCAAGGAATAAAAGTACATACTCGTTGAGTAGAGAAATATAAATTTATGTATTTAAATTATTAATCATTTTGATTAATTTTGCCAAATTACATACATGCAAACTTAGCGAAGATTAATGTTAGCTTGAGATGCAAAATAGTGTAGCTCTGTAAGGTTTTGTTGAAAAAAAAAGGTATAATTTATAATATATTTCTATTCAGAAATAATTAATATTCTCGAATATAATATGCGGAGATAGCTTGTGTTTGTGGTGCAGTGATGTTTGGTAATCAATTTTCCCTTTTGGCGTGGATTGAATTGAATGGATTCATTTAAGTGAAAACCCGACGTGAACTATTACAGAAATGAGAGGTCAGTGAGCGGCCGGAGCCCTTGCAGTAACTTTGCAAATTAATCTAGACGCGTGACAGCTGATACCTAAAGGGCCCAGGAAACTAATCCATCTACGACTGAACGAGACATAGAAAAGCCCACCGCGGATACCGAAAATAAACTATGTCTACATATAGATGGATAGATATATCCCTCGTCTTCTGTATACATCTTTCAATGCTTCTGGATTTGTCATTTTGCACAAACTCGGTTAACCAATTGAGGGAATGAAAGGAGGGAAACTGGCATGACACAGAGACAGAGGTGTGATTACATTATGCCAAATGACAGTTAGAAATTGACACTTGAGCGTGAAACGTGAATTTTAGAGTGTGCGCTGGAGCGCGTCCCGTTGCAATAAAGTCAATCTGTTTAGTTGTCACCCCCTGCAGATTTTACGTGTACAGAATATTTAACTATTCTCACCTCCCTGCTCGAATGCCGTGCCAGTAGTACAGATAATATTTGTTTCCAAATCCGTGCACGAATATACCGAAAATAGGCGACAAAAAATGCATATTGCTTTGTTAACGCTATTTTTTTGTGTAGTATGAAACATGTAGGATTTTTTTTCACATCCTTCAATTAATTCTAGATTAAATAAGCATCATCATCATCACATCAAAAGTCATAGATAATGGATATTGTATAATACATATAATATACATAAATAAATATTTTCATATACAATCATAGAGTTTTTTCACATAATACAAATCTATAAATAAAACATAATTTTGAAATAAATATTGTAATTATATTAAAAAAAATTCTTATAATTTTGTCATTAAAATAAAATAAATCTCAGTTTGTTGTAGTCTTCATAATTTATATGCATTTTTCATATATATATGCTAGCCGAAAGCTATACAATATTTGGCTCGATTCCATACTCTGACAATATTTTTCTTTTGTCATGTTTTCTCCTTTTGATTGGATACGTGGAAAAAGATCAGCTTACAGCCATTATTCCTTCATGCATTGACATACCCATATACATTTGTATATAACCTTATAATCTAAAAACTATTCATGTAACATTGCAACATTATAGATTATTCTCGCATGATAATAACTAGGATATAATATAGTAAGTATTGAAATGTATGTTCTAAATCAAATATTCTCTTTTACTGA
Source organism: Nicrophorus vespilloides (assembly GCF_001412225.1). Classification (NCBI taxonomy): domain Eukaryota; kingdom Metazoa; phylum Arthropoda; class Insecta; order Coleoptera; family Silphidae; genus Nicrophorus; species Nicrophorus vespilloides. The sequence continues at coordinate 291,236 of NW_017099143.1, forward strand.
TTTCAATTTTAAAAGCTTCGTCATTATGTCGAACAATAACTATTGATACAAATAACTATTAACGTAGGTAAAACATATATTTATTGTTACAATTATTAATTAAATATACTTATTAATGATTTTCTAATGATTATAGATAAAAATAGGAATAATAATGGGATAATTCCCATGATAATTTCTTTTAATTGAATTATAAATACAAATAAAAGTAAAAAAAAATATAATGGAAAATGTAGTATTATAAAGTAAGTACAATAATACCTCACATAGTGCTGGTAATCGGTTCCGCCAATATCCCTTACTGTTTGAAACCGGACTAATCGAGAACTTTAAAGTTCTCGAAGAAAAACCCTATTTAAAACTCAATTCAAATTTAGTTTGTTTTGAAATTTTCATACCATACTATAGTAAATGCGCACTAATATAAGTCGCACAATGTGCTACTCTATTTATTAAATTCTACTTTAAATTGCAAATTTCACTCAATCTTTTATGATTTGGGCAAAGTCCCGAATTACGTCATTTCGATTTCAGTTAGTTCCAAAGTTACATCGTTAAAGAATTACAAAGAAATTTGGCATCGAATCATTAAATTCCATAGGGAAATACCATTCCCATGAACTCTGTTCTTGATATACCTCATTTCACTTTGAATCGCCAAATAAAAAATTGGAACTTTGTAGTAACTTTTAATGTATTACTTTCTAAATGTTTTCAATCAATATATTGTAATTATATATAAAAAATCCTAAATATATTTGCTTCAAGTATCAATAATAAGTATTAGTATGACGCAATAAGTTTAAAATTATTTACAATTTATTGTCAAATATTTTATATTTATTAAAATCTGGTTTATTTCGCACAAAAAAAGACTTAAGGAAAAATCATGTATGTAAAAAAATATTTTTTTAGAATTTATATTTTATCCATTAAAATTTAGTTTAAACCGGACTATAGTGAACCAGGACTGATGATAGCCGGACTATGCGAGGTATTGTTACAAATATAATATCGTTAACACAATTATTATTATCTTATATTAGGCAAATTTAACTTGAAACTTAGTTTAGTTGCTCCTAGAACGTTATTTGAGTTTCCATTCTACGTGCAACAAGGTAAAACAAAAAACGTGTTATTTTAAATTTGCGTAGAAAAGAAAAAATGCATAAAGAAAAATAGTATGTATATTAATGTAGTCACGTATGCTGCTTAAAGTGATATTCGCAAGACTTTTTTTATGCAAAACAGTTAATAAATTGAAATTAAATTGTGTTGTCTCCTTTCTTTCATTCTTTGATTTAATGTTAAACGATTTTGAAATGGAAATCCCATAAGAAATTTGCAATTTAAATAAAATGCAAAATGTTTACAACGCCTTAGCAGTGAGGGAGTTAGAGCTCTTGTACTGACTGGATGGAAGTTTTACATTCATATGGAGTTCGCGTTCGGCCCTTGTAAAAGTTAGCCCTCCATATATAATATCAGAGAAGCGGTGGAAACGTATACACTCCCAAAACCATGTACGTTTTGTATTCAGGACACTTGCCTTTTGTTATATTTAATCCCCATACTAATCTGCTCTGTGTAGAACTTTTGTTATCTCTGCATGTAAACGCTTCCAGCTTACAAAATAGTTTTTACACACAAAAACAAAACCAGATATACAAACCCGATAGAATCGACCTTTAGCCGTTGATGATGATATAATATCAACGCAATTTGTATTTTTTTTTCGATGCAGAAAATAGCTCGTGCATACCAGAATCGACATCATAATCAAAAACTTTTTTTCACGTTGTTTGCGTTCACGTGATGGTACCAACCTGTAACAGATACAAAACATAATTAGTACAGTCGTATAAGGCAATTAGATTTAATTATACTCGATGACGAAACAAAGTGAGTACATGATTTGAATCTTTAATAATTATAGATATATAAACGCACTCGCAAACGAAAATAACGAGCGAGAAAGCAAAAACGGTCATTTTATTTTGATTATATTAATTAAATTAATATATTTCCTGCAGCGACTTTTCAAAGATGAAAGGCCAAGCAACTGTTTACAGAATTCAGCATTTTAACTAATTTCATTGCAGCCGTGCACGATTGAAAAGACAATTTGAATGCGTTTCAGTTCAGATATATATATATATATATATATATTTAATATTGGATGCACGTTGCGCGAATTCCATTTTAATTAACTAAACGTTGTTATTTACTCTAAAAGGGGATTCGCAAAAGTAAAACGAAAAATAAATGTGTATTAAAATAATATGACATTTAATGTGTGTTTATTTTTGTTTTGTTGTTAGTATAGAAATGTAGCTTGTCTGCTGAATTTCAATGTTTGAATTATAAATGTGTTTATAAAAGATACGTTTCATATGTGCATATGCTAAAGTCGTACGTGAATCGATGTTATTATACGTATCAAGACTTTGCTGGACAACAACAAACATGTACTGCAAATCTAATATAATTGAAGTTGCGGTAGTATTTTATTTTTTTATAGTTACATAAATGCGACACAAAGGATGCGAGTTCAAAACTCAAGCCAAAAAAATATCAAATATAATTATAATGGTTGATAAGGATTCGAAGTCAATTCAAAAAATATAGTTGAATATTTCATTGTATTTTTATTTATGGTTTAATTCAAGATTGATGTTTTACAATTTTTTGATAAAAAACTCGAATCTAATAATAAATTGATGATGAATACACTTGCTACCACATTTGAAAGTACGTTTTTTTATAAATTCTTAATTATGCTGGAATCGCTATATATATTTTCTACTTCGATATTTCAACGACATTTTTTAATTCTCCAATGATATGATTCATGATAAATTTGTAATAACAAATTATTTATGTGAACTTTAATTATGTTGAAATTTCATCAACGACAATTTGTTTTCCATTACAAACCCAATAATCGACACAGGACCTTAAATCAGTTCGTTCTTTTCATTCACTTTCGTATATATTTCTTCTCCTCCTACGATCAATCAGCATTTCTGTGCTTGCAATCAAATAACATTTTCGTCGACCTTTTTATTTACCCAATTATAGCATTTTTAACATCATTTAAATAGAATAAGTTAGCGTAAGATAAATATTATATTACAATTCTCAGTTTTAATGTCAACTATAATTAGTCAATTTCATTTGAAAACAAATATTTTAAATTTTAATGAAAACAAAGCTTGCGTGAAGTTTTAGAGATTTTCAAGTATAACTGCATTTCAATACATTTAAATTATAAGAATAGTAACGCTTGAATATTAGAAGAAATGAAAGAATGTGTGGTGTACAATTTTTTTATGTGTAACAGTTGCAAATTGATGTACAGAAATTATATATTTTTCATCAAAGCTGTAAACAGATATTTATTTGAGAGTTTTATCGTAAAGGGAATAATAAGATTTGAATAAATGTATTATGTTAAAAAGTGACAGTTAAAGATATATGATTTTGGCTCTAAGGTTATTGCCTCGAGTTTGTTAATTAGCAATTAGCACGGTGGATAAATCACTTAACACATATGCCCGTTTTAAATTAAGCACGTTATTTCCATATTATTTTGCAGGTTGGTCGCTTTTCACCGGAGACGTGAAGGAAGGAAAAGAAAGAAGGTCGTTGGATTTATTTAGTGGCGGGCAGCAACAGCAGAAGCGTCATTAAACGCGAAACCTTTTTTATGGCTTGAACTTTTAATTCCAAAGCACATAATAGAGGGAATATTGAGTTTTTAATAGCCCGACGCCATGTAACTGGATAGTGGCACTAAGTCAGCCAGCGACTTGGACGAAATTGCAATTGCGATTTGCTCTGGATGGAGGTGAAAAGAGTGAAATGTATACCGAGTTCTTATACAGTTCCAAACAATGAGGGATAACGCTCGGCGCAAAGGTCATACAATATTTAAAACTGCGTTTTTAACTGAAGCACATAAGAAATCGGAGTTGCATGTTTATAGATGTCGAACATGTGCGAAAATGCACTTCACCTTTCGCATAACGGATTGATTCATCATCATCTACCATGGCACTTTATCACGATGAAACTGTTAGGTCTAGACATGCGGATAAGAAGCGATTAGCGTCGATTCAAATTGTATAATCTAACCTATCCGATAGTAAAGAAGAGAAGCATGAAAAGGCATTTACCGCCTTGCATTTCATTTACTTAAACGAGTTTAATAACTGTACCAACATTCTTTGAAGTTCTTCGACATTATTCAAACGCACTTAACTATTTACTACTAAAGAAGCTTCATATTTTCAACAATTCCATTGAAGTTTGTTTCTTTCCAGTTACGTGAAACGCACGCCACGTACTTGTAAGATGACCGAATAATTAATGATTTAATAATACATATAGAGAACATAAATAATAACTCATGAAGAGAGAGAGTAACAACAATGGATTTTCACAGATTTCAATAATCCAAGGTACGGCGCGCCTAAAATAAACCCATTGTAACGAAGTCGACTCTCTTCTCTTCTCCACTCGCAGAGTATGGAGTATTGTGCACGCGATTTACTGTTACATAAAAGAAAGAAATAATAAGGAGAGAAAAAACAACCGGAGATTTCAACGGCCGGCTAAGGCAGGAACGTATTATATGTAAAGGTGATGTGGGTGCGGCCAACCGGCGGAGAAGAAAAAAAAAGCAAACATAAATAAATGAATGAAAAAAAAGTGAGCAATGAGAAATAAATAACTCGCCGGCCGGCCGGTAGATCGTGATCCTGCTAAACTTTAAACCGTAACACCGCAGAGATAATCTCCTGAGCAGTACGAGGCATAATCCTCAAATAAATTAAAGGCTACCAATTAAAACCGCCGATTTCGTTCGCCACGGAAAATTCAATTTTGAAATAGGTTGCATGCAAATGTTTTTATTATGAGAACTACATTACTTGCCTTTTACCTGACATTTGAATAATACTTGGGAAATGCTCCCTGCGCCAAAATATAATTGCTGTTTTACAACGAACAGCGGTTACACTGTTAAAGTACCAAGTAATTGCGTAATTTATAAGGAAGATTTATTTAAGCGTCAACAGATTGTACGAATTCAAATACTTTTAAATAAATTGTTATTATTATAATATTGTTTTAATTTCGATTAATTGATGATATTTTTAAAACATTTGATTAATTTTGAAAATCTAAATCAATACTATAAATAAATAAATTAAATTGATATCCCATCTGGTGGATCTAATATATACTATACAAATATAGTTTAGATTATCTATCTAACATTCTTAATGTAATTTTTATTTAATTTGATAACAAATTTATACACTCAGATCAGTTTTTATTAAGAAATCATAATTTATTTTCCTTTTAAACAATTAGACTGAGATAAAGTCATTTGCAGCTGAGCTTATGTGGTTTAAGGTTTACATTAGAACATAATTGAGTTGTTATAGGAGTGTTTCCTGAACCAAAACAAGTTTTGACGTCTAGCAGCAGTGGTGTAAGCTGTTCGGAGTAGTCGGGGAGGGAAATAAATGTGGCCGCGGTCGTGTGACTTCCAGCAAGAGCTCATTGCCTAGGATATTTGATTCTTGAGCACAGCCGGGGTGTTAATATGTAAGGATATCTTTAAGATTTATGGCACAAGGACATTAAACGCCGCTTGCCTTGGCCATGCTGCGAGTAGCGAAGTGGCACAGTGAATTATTAATTTTTGCATCCTAATAAACATAGTTAATTCGGGCGCCATTAGGATTCCAGAGATTAATTTGCAACGGCGAGAAGTTCCCTGTTCCAGTTTGCCTCTCGGACTGAAGAATTAGCATTTTTATTGTGTGTCCCCAAATAGATCCCAAGTTCGGGCTTAATTTAAAAATAACAAATTGGTACAATTCCGAGTTATATTCAGTTTCATTTCCAGATGGTGGAAGTTAATAAATCTGTTAGTTGGCCACGGCAAGACGGCTGTGAGGGAATGGAGGATGGATAGAGTGGATGAGACAAATAAGAAAGAGAGCGAGGCAGATAGAGAGATGGAGCGAAATATATTTGCTCACTATTTTCTCGATTACATGTGGGAATTGGGGAATTAAAATAATCTACAGTCGACAGCACCTTATAGCTAAGTATAATGAGATAATGCCGGTTCAGAAAGTAATTAGAAAATGAATCAGCAAATTACATTTTCTCTCAGTGGATTATTTACGTATTCTCATTTTTTTCCTCTGTCACTGGTATTACCTTTTTTTTAAATTTTAATCCGGGATAATTTTCAATTAGAAATTCCGAACTGATATTAAGGCAAGTATAAGTACTCTGGCACGGCGTTATTGCACGAAGGGAAATTCTGTAATAAAGTCTCTCCTACGAAACAGTTACAGGTGATATTGGAAGTTGGCAAATTCTCTCCGGGGAAAATTACGAGGTTTAATATCACTTGAACGGCCCTATTCTTGGTCAACTTTGCCGCCACCGTCGGATCCCTGTGTTAATTCTATCAAGAGAGATGCGACCCTCGTGTGCACTAAAATTAATTCATTCAAAATAAATAAAATGTTGGATCGAATAGTAATACTAGATTCTGGAGTGTGTACAGAACATTGATCAATATTGAAATTTTTGTCAAGCATAGATTTTTATGTACATACAATGTAATATATTTAATTTAAAAAAAAGATTCATATGAAACTAAAATTTAGTGTTGGTGATTTGTAATACAATGTGTTGGAATATACCCATGAATCTGATTGAATATCCGAATTGGAATAATACTTGGAAAATAATTGGAAAAATATTTATAAGCAAACACTAGATTATTATATAATATTAGATTATCAATGTTGAATTCGGAACATTTTAAATTGTGCCGAACTAGTTCTAAAGTTAACAACGTGCCTGTCAAATTTTTAAGTTAGGAATTTCAGAAGTTAATTTCGCGAATGTTATACAGAACTTTGATTAGAATCGAAATTGCTGCCTCATATTCCCATATACTATTACACAAAGGGCTTTTCTGTATATTCATATATGTTAGCGCTTCAAATCCCACTGTACTGTATTATTTAGTAAATATTCAATTTTCGTCGACATTCAAATGGAAACAAAAATTAATATTGATTGATATGTACAACAAAAAAATCTGAAAGAATACAGCATTCACGAAATAAAACTAGTCATCAACAAATAGAATTTGCAATATGTGATGAATCGATTTTTAACTATATTTTTAGCATTTTCAATAGCGCAGTTCGTTCTGGATTTCCAAACTTTTTATTGTGACTGTCAATTAAAAACAAAGTTATGTGCGGTTGGATTATAACAGCTTAGGTAATTTGAGCACAGATATAAATTTACGTATTTTAAATTGTAATTAATTTTATTCCTGCGATAAATTAATTATTTCTGGATATAATCATATTCATAAACTATTTGAGTTTTAAACTATCTATGCAGAAATGTTCAACAATATTTTATTATTATAATATACCAGATTACATTATATGACAATATATTGAAAATTGTCGATATAGAGACAACTAATGAATAGAGCGTTGAGTGGTGGATTTTATGTAATGACTATACATGATTTATAATGTATGTATTTTCAATATAATGTATACAGTTGTAAAAATGTTTTTCCATTGTTGCGAATGTCAATAAATCATGGCCCACTATATATTTCCATTTTATTTACGATGCCATTCGGATTTATTGTTAGTTAGCTGGAAAATAATTTCCGTCAAGCTTATGTGAATAAACAGCAAACGGCATTATATACTATATATACAACGCAGACACAACAACAATCCGATGTTACACTACCGTGTGTGTATGGATATGTCTGTTCATGTAACCGCGCTGCGTTACACAACACTACTGTGCATCTCTCTATCTCGCTCATTACAGCATGAGTCGACTCTCTCATGCAGACGTGTATATATATATAGAATCACTAACAGACTAACTATGTGTATTGTATAATAGAGTCCTCATCTCTTAAACCGAAACATTCCCCGCGAACCTCCTGTTTAATGAAGACAAATTACGTAAAGCGAGCGAAATCGGCCGCAAAGAGTAAACAGAGGCACCAAAAAAAAAATACCGTGCTGTAAAAGCACTTCGGATTTTAAATGAAGTACCGAAGAATATACTTGTGAAATCAAAAACCCATGCACCACACTTCCAGGCAAACATACAACAGAAATTAGGCAGCGGAAACAGCCTTCAAAGGCATAACTAAAAAATCTAACCGGAAAACTCATTGTACGCGCTTTATAAAATACTATATTCCAGCATTGCGTCGACTACATTCGGATCGAATGTTTCAGCGGATTAATATTCGCGGATGTTTCATTCTATTTCAGGTTTTTATAATTTTGCAGTATTCATGGAACAATTTTCAGTTCGGAACGGCGCATGAAAATTTCGTGAGGCCGTTTCCCTGCCGCTCATTAAAAATCCACGAGCGGTGACAGAAAATCGATGCCACTGCGATCCGGTATAATTCGCTGCATTACTAATCAGCAATAGCCTTCCGCGAATCAAAGAGGTTCCTGTATAGTCCAGGATTTCCGAATGCCCCAGCCAGATTGAATGTGTTCACCATGCATTCACACATAATGAAGCCATACGCTTAGGTATGATCAAGGTATTATTATAATGAGTTTTAGTATAATGCGATACGATTATGTACGTCCATTATACTAAAAATAGAGATCAATAACAATCCATGGCATTGTCTTCATAATGCGTTCAAGAGCAAAATTTAAAAAAATCGAACAATTGTTTTGTTACTCAGCGTTTCTTATTTAATCGTCATCTAATAGGAAGAACATTTTTTAGGAGTATTTAAATGTCCTTGGTTTTGCCGCTCAGTACACATGCACATACTTTTTCAAATCTCTTTGTCACCTAACAGAAGAGTTAAAACTTGAAACACATTTGTAATTATTCTTTTTCTAACAAATAAGGCATCGTATCTTTTATCTCATAAACTTCAAAATATGTATGATTAATATATATATAAGGTACTACAATATTATTACAAAATATATATACTTTATTTTATTGTATAGCAAATATAATCAATATTCGATTGATCGATCTTGAACTCGGAACATTTTGAATTGTGCCGAACTAGTTCTAAAGTGTGTGCCAAATTTTTAGGTTAGGTTTTTCAGTTGTTAAATTAATGAATATAGAGATTATTTCGAAAATGTTTAGATTATATTATATTATGTATACAAAAAGTATGTATGTATTTCATATCTTAAAATATTTTCGAACAATAATTCGACAAAGTGGTGAATTATATATGAAAATGGGTGATATAAAAAAAATTGTTGTATTATTTTACGGTTACTTTTCGTATTGCTCCACCAGAAAGCCTCCATTGTTATTCTGAGAATGGATGGGCTCACAATTCGCATGACAGTACATTTATTTACTAATCAAATATATTTAATTTTGCTTTTCGGATTTGTTCTATTTGCAAAAGGGCGACGTAGAGAGTGCATTGATCTTCGTTTATTGCTTGAACAGTTTTTATTAGCAAACATGAACTGTTTTAGTGAAAGGTGCATCATCATACATACGCTCTAATCAAGTGCATTCACAATTTAATATGGATAATTTTTGTACAATTTAGAATATCTGATATTATCTACTATATTTTTAGAGATAAGTCATTTTAAAATTGTTTGTTAAAATTAAATCCGAAATATTAATAGCTAAATTAGAAGTTTCGTATATCCTATATAAAATTTTGTAAGAGCTTTATAATACAGTAATTTTAATACTCTCGATTTTTTTTGTAAACTTTGAATTTTTTTAAATAGATTGATAGATTGAATTGTATAGAATGATCGAAAGTTTAAAGATATTAAAAGTAGTTAACTGACCTTAAAAAATACTATACATATAGTAGTAAATAATCTAGCATGAAATGAAGCATATGCACAACCTAAGAATCAATTTGTATTTGTACAATTAGAACAAACAGAAGTTTAATTGTAATTAAATTTGGTAATCGTAACACTCACATTGAAGGGTTTAGAAAAATGAATCTAAGTTGAAGCAGTTCGTAACTGGATGAAAGTTTTCGGTACAATAATTTACTTGACCCTTGTTTCTCTAAATTTCGAGTTTGGGTTAAGTGGTTGCTCAGTGCTCCCCGTGTACCCTAGCTTAGCTTTGTGCTCCTCTCCTCGATTCATCGTCGTCGTTTTATGACACTCGCAGTGATTCATTAGGAGCGGCCAAGTCTAGTTCAATGTTACATAAATGCGACAGGCACGGCCAAGTTCACAAAATAACACACTCACACACACGTACGCATTTTATTTGAGAGGTCGTAAAACTTGTTAGCAAACTTCTTTTTCTTTATGCAATTAGTCCACTTGACAAATATGTCTTCATATTTTTTTTTCTGTTTCCATCATCATAATCATCTTCCTTCTTTGCTTCCTATTCTCGTTTTTATCCCTTCAACTTCTCTTTCTAAATAAATTAATTCCGCATGTAATGAATTTCTTAGCAAACAAAGTTTCTTCAGGTGCCAATCAATATATCGAAACCATACACACTTATTCTGTATTGAAGTACACGTGCTCGGCAAGTCATTGTAAAGTTTTCGAACGCAATCCTCGCTTCAACGTTGAAGTTTGATCGAAATACATTATTAAATTTTGATTGCTATTTAATAGTTTACGTTCGAAACTGCTCGTTTTCCGGGGACTTTTTGAATCCGGAGGTCTGAATGGTTGTTATATATATATATAAACATTAATTACAATTGTTTCGGACTGAGCAATGACTATGGTGTCTCGTGCATTATTGGTGCTTTGGTTTCCAGGGAATTCGTTTAAGGTTTTTCCGTGATTATTTCTTGTGTAGTGGCGTTCCATTAAAATAAAAACGACTGCACATTCAAATGGATTTTCTAATAAACAATTGTTCACGCTGCTCGTTCTCACCTCCTCACCATAAAAAGAACCAGAAATGTCCATTGTTGTTTGCATTGAGGCGCTCAAATTATTTCCTTTCTTATTCCTAAGTGACGGAAACTTGAAGATAAATGAGCAGATAACGGCATTGGAATAAGTTAGAAAACACGGTGAAATGCATTTAATTGTGTCCCTTTTTCGTTTGCAATTTAAATCAACATATATATTTAAATAAGTGTACAGAACAGATTTATACAATTCTATAATTTTAAATCATTTTAATAGACATACTAAAATAGGAAGATTGAGTAAATGTAAAACATGTGTGTTGTGTGGCTCTAAAAACAAGAAATGTATATAGATTTTATAATTAAACGATATTTTTTATATAATGGTTAAGAATATATGACAAAACTTATTTTACTCCCAAAAAAGATATTGATGTAGGCTATTCATTTAATTATATAATAAACAATTAATCTCAACATTTACCTTTCGAATAATTCAGATTCAAATGATAAAATAGTTATGTAAGTAAAATTATTTTGTGAAAACTGAAGTGAACTATGTGAATAATTGCGTGTAACTGATTTAACAAAAGACAGTCAAAAATACTAGTTTACATTCACCGTTTTCGTAAGAAA
>NW_017099143.1:302827-343369 GCF_001412225.1 Nicrophorus vespilloides
AGAGTCGAAGCGCTTACACAAATTCATTGAATACCGTCCATTGTATTTCTTTTCATTTTTTTGTTCGTTGCAAATTACAAACAGGTATCATTTATACGGTTTCAAGGTTAAAACGCCGGTGTTTCAAGGAAAAGAACCGGCCGATACACGTCGGGGAATACTATTAGCTTTACGTTCGTTAACATGTTGGGAAACATACTTGAATAATAGCTAGATTACTTTATTATTGCTATTCTAATGAATATATTTCTGCAAGTCTTTGATTTATTCATTAAGATTTGAATATCGACTAGGTTTCGTATATGTGGAATGGATATATAGCGTGGATTCAGTGTGGAATGATTTAGAAACGTAATATTTTTCAACGGCACCGTCATATTTACCGTAATGTAAGTCACGACGAGCTAACGGTATTTCAGTAGGTGTTAACAGAAGAACTCGACCAATTTGAATTCGCGTTATTGATCCTACGTTTACTATACTATATAAATGTTTTAGAAGATCACAAAAATAATGACGCTCTTGTTAATTCAACGCAATTCATAGTGGACGAGGTAACGGAAATTGGGCATATCCTACGTGTCCCAGCCCTTGGTTATGATGTCACGATTGACTCAGTGAAAGTCATAATTTAGTCCAAATTGGACTGGACGACCTCCGAAAATATAAATAATATTCTTTTCGCACCGCAAAGAATGCGTGACGTCTCTGTCGCACAGTTTTCGAGCTTCTTTTCGCGAGGCTCGCGAGTTGTTCTACGAGTTGCTCGATGCCATGCCACGTCGTTCAGGTTCAAGGTTACATTTCAAATGTGTAAGGACACGGACCCATAGCGACGTCCTGTCCAGCCTTCCACGCTCCTATAGAAGAGCTTACGTAACATTCGCACAGAGTAAATCATAAGGCATGCATGCATAGTGTGTGTGTGTATGAGCATGTATGGGTGTTCGAGTGTTTACATGGGTTCCGAGTGTTGCATGGAGTATCCGGCATCTTCTGTAACGGTCGGATAGGAGAGATAAGGCCTCGGTGGCATTAATCATTTGCGAACGGGCTGAAGACAATACACATGGACGCTGCTGTTCCATGGTTTGGTTGGTTGCTGGCAGTGCGTTCGCTACTGCTGCTGTTACATAACGCGACACATTCGAGCGCGGCCAGGAACTTTCTAAAAGGGTTTTGTATTTATTAGTGATTGTTCTGAGAAAAGTTCATTGAACGCCGACACCGTATCACGTATATCTGTAAATTTTCTGATACCGAACGTATTCGATATATTAGCAGAACGCACGCTCTACCCCAAACGCTCTGCAGATTTTTTTACGCCATATGCATAATGCATGACATAATCATTCCGAGACATTCCCAACGCCGCAGTAATTAGTTTATTAATAGAAATCGCAATTATTGCGTGCATTTTTTTCAATTAATACAATATTCAATTGGAATTTGCACAAATATTTACTAGTTCCAGTAAATTTTAATAATACCATTTATATGTAATAACAGTATTTAAGAATAGCAATTAACTAAATGAAAATATTTTTCCTTTCCTTGTTTCAAATAAATAAAGTTCAAAATATATGAAATATTAATTTAATTATTAAACACTTGCAAAGTAATCACCAAAACATTTCAGTATATGATGTATGAAGCCCATAAAATTGTTTTTATAAAGTTAGTTTTTGAATTATTAGAAAAGAAACAAAAATAGATATTAGCAATTTAGAATATTCTGAGAAATTATATAGACTGAGGATATTTAGGGTATAAAGATCTATGTAATGATTCAACATGTTGTATTTTCTGTTTTTGTTTGTTGATAATATAATACAAAAGTTTATAATATTATTGCAATAAATATTGTTCTTATAAAAGTAATAGTTAACAGATTTGGAATGCTATTGAATCATATTTAATGGTGATTTAATTTTCCAATAACTTTTTGTTAATCACCAATAAACAAACACCCTGTACAAAGTCTTTTGCATATATGCAAACCAGAATCGATATCCGCTTTCGGATTCTACAATATAAACATTTTAACGAGGATCCGTTGATATTACCATAACTATTTTGGTATTATCTCCGGTCGCAGCTCAGAATGCGTCCTGTTTCCTACTGTTTTCTGGCCATATTTATTAGGCGGAAAATTGGTACACACGAAATGAGCTTGGTTCGCAGGAATCCTCAGAGAAACGCTGCGAGGAACCGGAGGGGTATATTTTCACCGTACACTTTTCATATTTATTTGATACGCTTCCGTACACATACAATCTGCTTTCAAAAAAATATATATACACCGAACGGTAATTTGATAAATCATTGAAACATTCCCTACAATGTATTCTTAGATCATAGTAATAATAATAATATATCCCAAGATTAAACATTCCCAATTAATAGCAGGGATTAATGTAATTACCTGAGAATTAATAACCAACTATTGTTATATGAATTTCTCATAAATTATGCTATAGCTAATTAAAATATATTCATAGTATAATTAGATTACTACCTCGCTTTACGACCTAGATACGTTCTGCAAAAGCTATATAACGAATAAATTATTTTGATACAAACTCGCTTTGCTTTCTGTTTCTTTTTGCAGTTTTTTTTACTCGTATAACGAAACATTGTCAGTATTTACATTCAGAACATAAAGTGAAGATTCATATTTATTTAAGATTACTATAACAAATGCTTGAATCATTCTAGTTTCTACCACAAACAAAAACTTTTATGTCAGATAATGACGCTTGTGCATTTAAGTAGTATTAATGATTTAACACATAAACATTTAATATAAACATACAAATCAGTCATATAATTATTTATTTACTACATAATGTATGGTTTTTCAACAGCCTATGGACCAATAGGTTCTTCAGTTTTATTGTTATTATTATTAAATTAATGATAGTAAAGTATAAAATTACTACAAAATATTTTTATAAAAACTTATTTTCTAAGTATTACAAATCAATATTGTATTTAAATTATTATATATCTAGGTTAGCTCAATATTTCTGCTATAATTATAAATGATAAAAAAATCTAGTACAGGAAACTTATATCCTGGATATGTATCAAATTTCTTTAACGAATATTTCCATAAATAATGTTCTGTTAAATTATTTTTATCTGTAATTATTTATGTAATTTTATATTGAATACAATAAATGTTATTAGAATACAAACAAAATGGTATAAACCAATCGGTGGTCCTCGAGATAATTTTGAGGGTAGTTTGAATATGTTTGCAATCTTCTTTTTTCTATTCTCATTCCACTTATTTGCAAATTTCCACCTTAGTGCGTTATATGTTTATAAAAGGCACAATGTAAAAACAAAATATTTAGAATCTTATTTTTATAGCGGGATACAATATTTTGAATTTAGTGGTCTAAACGCTGGTCTAAACTACTGTATTTCAAAAATAGAAAATATATAAACATTATACAATTATATAAATATTTAAAAAAACTACAATTTTGTAAAGATAAGTTAAAATATTACAATTTTTTCTAACTAAACCTTTACTAATTTAATTCGTGCATTTCACGATGGTAATTGGAAAAGTATGTTTAATGGGCTATTAGGCATAATTAACATTGATTCAATGCAAGCGAATAAATTGAAATGTCAAATGCAAGTAATTATAACTAAAGTAGTTTATAATAACGTATTGAAAACATCGATTCGCTGAATAAATGTACCTATTGCTTAATAGCAATTTATAAGATTAAGGTAAACCGTATTTTTTACTTCATATCTTTAACTATCTCTATCTCATACATATACTTTTCCTAATTCGTGTTTTTGTTTTTCTCTTGTCGTGTTACCAATGCCTGCATAACCCACACACGGAAACCAATTCGCTGTTAATTTCAATCTCAGGGGTGTGCAGGTAATTTACAGCTAATTTCAGCAGTTGGCGCACTTGTGCGGAAATTACTCTGTATTTTTTCAGCTGCTAATTAGAGAGGACTTTAAAGCGGTAGGGCAGATCTCTCGCACAGCAACCCGACTCGACCAGCCAACCACCCATCTCGACAGAACTTGTAATTAACTTTTCATTACGGATCGCACATCTACAATTTCTTGATTTCCCTTTTTAATTCTAGAATCATCATCCATATTCATTCAAATATTGATATTCAAGTTATTAATTTCGGTTCTTTCATTTTTCACTCTCTTTTGTATTCAGATTATTACAATAGCTAAATGGAATACAAATTATAGAGGCTGTTTTCATTTGCATAGAAAGAAATATAAAATCTAATATGCAATGCGCGTTATAATTTCGACGTTCGCCAATTGGAAGAATTGAATTAGAAAGTTGGTTACGGTACGAAAGAAATTTTGTAAATCCCAAAGGTCGCGCGCACTTTGACCTTAAAGCAGGCAGGATTCGATAGAAATTACAATAATTGCTTTATTAAAAATGATGGAAAAAGAAAATAAAGAATCTATTCCCATCTGGCACTAATACTTATTCTTATGTATATTTTTTATGTTTATATTATGTTTATATTAATTATTTTTTTTCTATAAAAATATTAGTATTTTGTACAATATACAGTAAAACCTCGCATAATGTGGATTCCACTAATATCAATAACCGATGAACTAACTAGATACAATAAAAAAACTTGATCATTTATGTATAAAAAATAATTTTGTGTACTAATTACTTAGAATTTATTTTTATTTTGCTCAACTTTTTTCAAACCGTATTATAAGGAAACACGAGTATGGTTGTCAGGAAACAACATAACTTATATTATCCTATTAGTCTTCTTTTCTTAAGTATAATGAAATAACTGAGGATGATTTCTCAATTTATATTGATAATTTATAAAAATAGATAAGAAGTGCATGTAAATATTACTTATTGGAATGTTTTTAATCTCTCACAAAAGCCTGTAAAAAAAACTACGATTCATTATTTACAATAAGAAAAACGAGAATGACGAGAGGCTTTAAAAGTAAATGAAAAATAGTGTTATTACGTGCACGGCAGGATAAAATCTTTGCACTTTGAACGTCGTCGCTGAAATTTTTAGGCCCCAAAAATGAGAAATGATAAATGATTCAATCGTATGTCATATTTGATATTGCCCTCGGCCGTTGCGCTAATGGCTTTTATATGAAATATAAATGTCTTTTTAACGTGTGGTTTGAGTGAGAAATTGCATCAAAAAAAATATAGATGTGATATTTCCAAACATATTTTGTTCTTTTTTGCTTTTTAGTATTGTCGTTATTACAGCAATCTGTAATTAATTACTTTTTGCAAGTTTTGTAGAAATAGAGTAAGATAAATTATTATAAACGAGTAGAGCTTAGATTAAAAGAAAACATTATATTTCGTTTTCTTTTAAATGCGAAATTGATTAAATTGAAATGTTTTGTTTTATGTTCTTGAATATTTTGTAATTAAAGTACTGGTAAATTTATTGGGATTAAAGCAAATTTAAATGTGTATGTAAATTTAGAGTATGACTATTGAAATTATAAAACTATGTGTGTGAAAATTAACGAAATCCTTGAATGCGTTTTAATTATGTATGAGCGTAGTTATTATTTTAAAGGACTAAATGTGAGTAGGAATTAATTTGAAATTTCATTTGCATCCATCGCGATGTACTTTTCCTATGCCCCAAGTTTAATGTTGTCCCGCGCATAATAAACGAAAGCAATATCCTTGATGCAGTAAATATATATAGCCCCGGCGAAGGATTTTAATAGAGAAAGGACGATGCGCTGTTTACACAAAGCAATTCAATTGGGAATTAAGTTAGCAGCGCACTTACCCAGGACGAGCACAGATGATGAAAAACAAGAAGAAGATAAAATGTACCGCACAAGGTTTCAATGCTTCCACGATAAATAAGAAAGAACCAGGATGCAAAAATGCTGCATCCTTGACATTTTTTTTCTATTCTCGCCTCTTCTTCCCATTTGCGAAGCCTCAAAAATAAAGTGAAATCCTTTGAGGAGGCAAAAACTTCTTCGGTTACTTTTTGTTTTTCTACGTGCGTACTTTTCGTGTGTATTTTTTCGATTTCTTTGCGAGTTTTCGCCCAAGGTGTCTGTGACACGGTTCCGTTGGGCCGCATCAGGCATACAAACATCGTTTTAAAATATATTTCGAACTGCAAAACTTTCCGAGAACAATTTAAATTCGCCGCGCCTCGAATAAATCCTATTATCCAGGCATTAAACTCAAAAACGAATAAAATTTTACGTGCATCCTTCGCGTAAATACAAACCGCAGCACAAGACGGCTGCAGGAGCCTCCGACGCCACTGCAAACTTACCGAATTACTAATAAAACTAATTATAAACAAACTGCAGAATAAAACAGCATAATGAGAATGTCTGAAGTTGTCATGGCTGGCTGTAAAACAACTTAGGAAAGGGCGTCGTATAACTTCCTAGGATGGTAAGCATTCTTCTTTTTACATTGAAATACTAAAATTAGTTCCTATAACTTCATTCTATAAATCACATTAAACAAGCATATTTAACTGTTAACTATTTTTGAATTTGTCACTTTACTTTTATATAAACTGCAAGATGGCTTCACTTTAAAAGGAGTCTATTTCTCAAGAGTTTATGTTTGAAATATTTGATTATCTACTTAGTAAGGTTATATCTTTTGTTTTAGTAAAACTATTTGAAATGGCGAAAGAAAACCTAGGAAGGTTGGTTTTCCTGGAGAAGTGGATTACTGTAATAATTAAGGCAATAAATTTCTATTAATAAAAATGTCCAGACGACGGTATTATCGTGGAAAACTTTTCGAAACTCGTTGCGCAGGTAAAAATGCAGTGGAGTAGAAGGTGGAAATAATAATAATGAATTATAAAATGAAGTGACTAAAGTTAGATCGTTGTATAAAAGAAAATAACCGAGGAAGCCCTGTAACTTATGCATGGCTCTCCAAACACCCTACGGATATCCACTCCGAAATAGCGAAAGGGTAATAAGACCTGGTTCGAATATCATCTAAGCTTATTTAAATATGATTTGTTGTGCGGTAATAGTGATATCGATCGAAGAAGTGACATCCATTCAAAGCTAGGTAGGTTGAATGTTAAAAAAAAAAATTTAGAATTTTAAGTAAGTTAAACTTGATTGTGAAATTATAGTTCGAGTATAAACTTAAAAGATGCAAGAACCATATTCTATAGAAAGTTAAATTATCGTGACGGTGTGCGCGCCAGTTGATGCCGTTTTTTCTTTATTTCCTTTTCTTTCACGTTTATGCGATTATGATCTTTCCCTGAAATACCGCGGAAATGATTGGTAATCGAGGTCAAGTTCTCGTATAAGAAGGATGAGAATTGCCCGGAGCGCTTCGCTTTATTATTGAAATGAGCATTTCCGGCCGCAGTCTCGAATCCGAGAGATCCGGAAGGATAAAAAGAAAAGAAAATGAATCTATCGCTTGTCAAATGTACAAACAATGACTTGGAATATTAAAAATGCATGGTGCATTGATTCCATCCGTTGCATTTGGATCGATGTCAGGGAAGGTGGATGGCCGAGACACGTGGAAGGATTTAGGCTGAGTGAAAATAAAAGGATAATCCAAGGAAGAAAATCCTTTCGAGCTTCAAATAGACGTCTTGTGTATTCATCCCTTTGTTTCAGCATTAATTTATTTCGTATCCACTAACTCGGTGTAAAGCGGACTATTTCCGTATGTTCATGTTCTCACATTTCTTTTGAAGAGGGGTCTTCTGGAACTGCTACTGCTCGAAGAACGTAGTCGGATTCATCATTTAAGACACCCATTTTCACTTCCGATTCCAGATCCACTTTACACCCTTATTTCCAAAGACATGTTTTCACATCAAATTGCAAACTACATAATGTACGTCTGTTTATTACTGGTCTTTTTTCATTAACAGGTTTAATATTATTTGCATTATCAATTAAATCAATTCAATTTGAAATATATAAATATAAACAAAACTACAATCGATATTTTTTTTATTGTACATTAATTTATATGTATATGATATTTTGGCTAATACATTGTTATTAGAAAAAAATGGTAATAAAATGATTTAAAGAAATGTTATCTTAAATATTTTTAAGTATAAATTTAAGATAAAAACAAAATATTTATAAAATCTTATTCATAATTATTAACAATACACATAATGTAATTAAATTATAGCATTATCAATAAACATTTTGAAAGAAATAGTATCAGATGATAAAACAACTTATTATTTCATAATGTTTGCAGCTACTTTCTTGTAATTAAATTACATCATGCATAATCTTTAAAGTCGGCGGGGGCTTAACTTTATCAATATAATCAGTCTGCTACGGTCCCTTGGGTCGGGAATAAACCTGTTCACAGGCAGTTTCTTCCTTAAAATCGTTACGCTAGAGAAATGATTTTTGATCTGCTTTGTATCATACTTTGATCCCACGGTATGCTGATTTTATTATTCTATTTATAATCTTAAATCTGTTAACGACTTTGTGGAATTAAGCTTAGCACTCCACCCTCCTCATTTTCCTTTCACTCAGATGGAGAAGAAAGCCCTGTAAATGCCCCTTTTTACGCCGGATGTGACACAATATATAGGTTTTACACGGCCCGTCGAGGGAATATGAGTAAAGGGAGTCCATTCAACGTTCACTTTACAGTACGTTGTGTAAATGAAAGAAGTCTTAATTCGGGCAACTCGATCAGGTCAATTAGATTTGAAGAGACGCCGCGCCCTCCGGAGTTAAAGGTTAACAATGTTGTAACTATCATTTGCTTTAGCCAAATCCAATCAATTATCATCGTAAGTCTGAAGCCTCAGAGAGTGGGCAGCCAATAAAACTGACTGACATTTAAATACGAGATAAATTAATTTCTTCTTCGAGCTAAATTCGTGTCGAGTTCAAGCCAGCTGCTCCCTCAATTTGTGTATTGAGGACCAAATGATTCATTATGCAATTTAGTTTTAAATAAACATTTCAACTAGGACACAAATCAAGAATGTTAGATTTAGGAATAAATAAGTTAATGTAAGGGAAATCTTCATTTAATGTGACTAATTATGTATAATTAATTAAAAACACAGTCACTTGCATAATAATTTATTCTCAACTTCTCTTAATATTTACTTGATAATATGTAAGTAACACAAATTGGAAAGTAAAGATGATAATAATAATATAAGTATTCTAAGTAATCATTTTAATTGAATATAGTAGGTTATCACCGTATTTAAAGCTAAAAATTTCTAATGAAGCTAAAGTCTATTTAAATAAATCAAGTTACGTAAATTACATGCACAATGCACACCAAACAAAAGAACATTCAATATTATTAATAAACATTTATAATTTATTAATTGTTTTTGAATAACTTCAAATATTATTTAAAAATTCGATGAAAGTTTATAATATAAATGTGTAACGTTAACGCAAAGCTAAAAATATTATTACACAATGAAAGAATTTATAAATAGTCAATATTATTGTTAAACATGAATCATCGTTTTTGATATACCGTATACATAAAAAATGAATTTCGTTTTATTTTTAAATGATATGTAAATGTAAACATCTCAATGAAGTAAATAATTGGATTTACATTAAGTTATGAAATTGAATACGTACTGTTCTTTCGGGCTGTGTATCCCGAGGATAACGTTCAAAATTAAATATAATAATTTCGAGGAAAAGTGGAAAAAGAAACAACATTAAACGTATCAGTTAGATCTAAATGATTATACATTGTCTCACGAAATTTGTTCCAGGAGAATCGGACTACCTGTATAAAAGCGTCCGTGATAAAAATCGACTTGATTATGTGAACGTATATTTTATACCTGTTCGGTGGTGTTCATTAAAAAAAATATGGCAACGCATGCAACTTCGTGCATTTTAATGAATGTCACTTCGTAAGAGCACAAGAGACGTCACCGAGATGAAATTTAATATAATTGTTTAACTTGTAATTCATTAGTTGGACATTTCGTAATTAATTAACCAACCGCCGTTTAATCAGAGAAATGACACGATTATTCGCAATATATCAAAAAAACAATTGTTATTACAAAACACCAAAATCATTTCATTCGATTTTTGAGCAGAGCTTTCGAGATGGTTTCATTAAATGGAATTTATTTGAATCGATAACACGGAAACAATTAGTGTCTACATTTTGTTTGGGGCAAAACCAGTTTAAAATTAATATCCACCCCATTTTGGTATACAGCGTGCAGCATGTCCTCCGGCCCAGCATTCGTGTCATCTTTATTCATGAGCATATTAATTGCAGTTAAAGCAAAGAAACGGTTTCCTATTGATTTTATTAAATAAATTCTAATATTATTAATATGTATCTCGGCTTATTAAGTGCAATATACAAAGAAAACCAGTGTACGCTTTTTCCTTCACTATCTCTGCTCTCTCTTCATCCTCCTTTAACACCGACATCAATTAAGTAGAGAAATTTCTACGGTTTCTGCTGCAAGCATTGAATGCAAGGAAACCGCGACTCGAGTAAGCGAGAGAGGTCAAAGACCATCTATTCATTTACAACGTTTTATTTCTGCTAATTGTTTTTTCTTTCTTTCTTTATTCGCAATAAAGCGAATGGACAAACGAAGCAATCATAAAAGTAGTGCATTATATTAAAACATACCAGACTTATATATATATACACCAATTGCCAAGTTAATAATCTTCCAATCATGGAAAATATTGATTCTCCAGGAATTACTTCTCCCTTATCGCATTTCATAAAGTTTATAAAACAATATTTGATACGATTTTTATGATTTGAATTAAAAATGTGTATGCATTTATTATTTATAAACAATATAAAATAGTATTCAAAATTTTAAAATTATTATTTGATAATTAACCTGGTAATTAGAAATTATAAAAGTATATCAAATAATGTTAGTTGAATTAAAAAAAATAATTAAAATTCAGATAATTAGTTATAGCATTATGTCTTGCTTTTTTCATTTATATGAAAACAAAATAATTTTCTGATATTTTATTTAATATATTATGTTTATAATATTTTAAGTGACTACATTAGTTTTTTGTTTGCTTTTTTTCTATTTTGGAATAACAAGAACTCGTGACCAAAGATTAGTTAACATATTAATAATATCAACAAGTAATAACATAAATATTTTAGTTGAATTTACATCAAATCAAGTATTGATACTAAAAAATGTATGTTTGTTGAATATTGTATAAAATTACACTTTCCATAAATGACAATTCATTACATTCTTATAAAAACCACCATTATGTTAAATTGGTTTGAATGTTATAGTATTGTTGAACAATTGAATATATAAAGATATTTAATAAAGTTTTCTTTTCTGAAAAACGTGTATTAAAAATATAATGTTAACGTTTCTTAATTTTCACACACATATCTTCCGAGAGCGAGTGAAAATGCTCTTCTATTTTCCTCTGCGTTTCACTGCTCTCCTCTTGTTCATTAAATTTTCATTTTAAATGCTTCAAAGAAAACAACAAAGGAATTGTATTGAAATTACCTCCAGTGTAATTTAAAGTACACGCAGTAAGAAAAAGCGTACACATGCGCACCTAACAGTGTATATATATTTTATTAAATAAAATTCTGGAGATTTATATGTTTCAATTTCCGAGTAAAGCAGTTACGTAAAATTGCACACACCATTCCATCGCTCAAGCAAGTGAAGAAAAAAAACATAATGCCCTAAAAGAGGGAGATAGCGAAAAAGGAAAAAACATATCCCTAAATGCCAATCTCAATTACCATCAATATATCATTACGCAAGAACCGGAGATACGTATCCGAATTGATATTAAAAATAGAACTGGTATAATTATTGCACCAAAAATGTTCTTCAATCTAGTCTTCACTAGAATCAAAATTACGCAATTGCGTCATATCCGTAAGTTCTTCAAGCTCGGCGTCAATTAATGGTACAGGGAGTTTATTTAATTACGCCTTATGAAGCGGAAAGGAGTTAATTAAATATGTAGACATGGGATCAGAGGTGTACGTAGTTAGTATACATTCTCAAATCACAACTTTGCTCTATGACTTTTACGAACAGAGAAGATTAGAAAGTTAATAATAAAAATATCAGTTCTTCGATCATGCTTAAATCCTTTGACGTAGGTGGGACAATGCAAAAATAAAAGAAAAAGTAAGTACAGAAGCAGACACAGAAATCGATTTAAATGCAATTATTTGGAATCGTGAAATTTCACGTCTAGACGTAATTAATTAGCAGCGTGTTTTCTAGCAGGAAATAAGTAGATTTTAATTTCACTTCTGGCAAGTGAAAAGAACGAGGACTTTGTTTTAGGTATATTTCTCTTCCACTATGGTACGTCGCCGATGCATTGCCATACATATTTAATGATCCACGCCGAGGCGGGAATATTTTTGAATAATAATACGGAAACGGATGTCGGCTGAATGAAGACAAAAAAAAATGTTACGTGGACACACACTAGTTTTAAATTCCTTTTTTTATTTCGTTCCTATTTTTCTTTTCTCCATTTTTTTTTGGTGCAACATTTTGCGACACAATGATGATACCATCAGAAAATTGTGCATATGATATCGATAAATGAAATCGAGCCGTGTAATCAAAGAAAAAAAATAATATGTGCGATTCGGTTCATCGGCATAAGTTTATGCCGATATTTGATATCGAGGCGAATGACCTTGTGCATATTCAGTATACGAGAGGGTTAACTAATTATGGCAGTTTATAATATAGAGATTTAGTTCAAGTAACGGTAGATTTCTTGGCGTCTTGCATCGCGAAGTAGATATCCGCGAAACGAGATGCGGATTCGTGTTTTATATATATATATATCGTATAGGATGCTAGAATACACACACATATAAAAACACATAATATTTTTATGATTATTTCCATGTTTTAAACCCAACTTTTAGACGTGGAACTCAACTGTTTTCGTCGGTGGAAACTGGTTTTGAATGTGTGTATATATATACGTATATTTTTTCTCTCCTGAACTAACTACAAAATAAATATACAAGAGTGCCACGTCGAAGGAGACGAAGAAGAGAGTCGGTGTTTAAAGAATTTTCCACACTTACGAACGCACGCATACACGTACACACAACATATAAAAAACATGCAAAGAGAGCTCTTCGCAGATAAATGCACACAACAGGCAATTTTATATAAATTCGTAATTAGAAAGTCGGAAAAGTAGTTTAGATGAATGCAATTCGAATGAAGGTTTTACCTGATAATCCTCGGATGTCGGCTAGGACGAGAGTTGCGGTCCAATATAGGAAAAGAACGGAGAATACTGACCCCAAGTAGCTGGGGCCACCCCGCATACACTTCATCTTATCACTCAAATCACAGTATTCCTACACAATATCTATGTATCTCTAGATAGGCATTACTCTAGTTGTAATAATTATATCTATCTATAAATGTATGTACTAGACAAAGTCAGAGGGAACTAAATACACATCACACGGCTCGGTGAGCACAACTAGTTTTAGGTAGAGTCTAAGAAGAGTATGATGATGTTGATGTATCCACAGGTAATTATACTCGAGTCCGTAGTTTACGTAGTACGTACGGTCTGTCTCGCAGTTGTCGGGACACGAAGGAGCTTTCAACGCGGTCGCCGCTCGCAGACTGAGCGATGCGTGCTTCGACGGTTGCCAGATAATAGAAACTTATTGGTGGCGCTTTGAACGGCGCGCTCAGGTGGTTTACGCTACACCTGGCCAGGTAGAATATTCTCCGGGGAAGGAAGGCTGCTCGATACGAAAAATGCTATTATGATACTACCTGTTACGGATTACTCTTCTCCATTGTATTCACTACGACACACCACACACACACAGACGTGTACAGACAGGGCTTCTTATCCAAGCACAAATCCGTCATTTACCTGCCATTTACTGTTTATCATCAACCATTATACAAAGTCAAATATTTATCAAACATTCTTAACAAAGAAGAATAGAAATCACTTGTCTTTCTGATAAAAAGTAATCTACAAAGTAAATGTAATATTAGATTTATTATTTTTTTTTTAAATTAACGATATAATTAACATTATACAATTGCAATTTCTCCATATAAATGACCATATTATTAATATAAAAATATGCTATTATAGTGCCACTTGCTACTTATTCCTTATCACAAACCATCCATAGTCAAATATTTAATCATTTTTTGTGAAAAATGTGAAAATTACTTTTTTTCTCATAAACAAATAATCTACAATTTTATTTTTTAGGATCTTTTAAAATTACTAATAAAACACTATAAATACTATCATTTTTCATTATAAATGAGACTATACTATTTGTAAAAAATGCTATTTGCATACTACCTCCAATTTAAGAAACATTCTTCACAGAGAATAATAGAAAATTGATAAAAAATTCTACATTATAAGTAAATGGAATAATGACTTTCATTTTAGAGTTTTTTTTTAATATTTATCATCGACCATTATCGAAGTCAAATATTTAATATACATTTTTTTCCTAAAAATCACTTGTTTTTTTTTGATAATAATTTATTTTCTTGAGGAACTTTTTCATAAAACTTCAGTTTGTTTGGTCATGAGTATTGTAAGAAAGGCTTATTACGTAAGCCTTCATCCAGCAAAGTTTTATTCCATTTATCACTAGTTAACAAAAACTAAATATCCTAAAAAATATATCAGTGGTTGCATGCAAATATCGTTATACATATAATATTATATTATGAAACTACATTAATTTTAAATTGCAACTTTCATTCATTTAGTATATGTGTGTATATAAAAATAAATGATTTGAACCTATTAAATTCTTTAGACTACAAATTTTGTATATTAATTTAAGTTTAAAATAACTAGACTTTCTTATGTTTTTTTTTAATCTCATATTTTTTTTGTAAGAATTATTTATTTAATGTTATGTTATTAAAGGATATGTGACATATATTATTGTATAAGCGATTATATTATATTGTGTGGAAATTTTTAAATAAAGCATCAAATTGTTATTTCATTTTGGAATTTACATTAAAAATTTTAAATTCGTAAAAAAAATATAGCTGTCATCATAATTGTAATTTTCAGCATTTGCATGGTTATCATAAAAAAGAACATAAAAATAGTTTTTAATTCAACATATCATTGGATTTTCCATCATGTTTACGTGTCAGAGAGTCAAATAAATTCTTAGAAAAGGAATTATGCAAATTTATATTATATTAACTGTTTGCAGTCAATGCGGTTTGCTAAAAACAATCCTTATTCTATGAATATATAATTGATCAAGTAGCTGTCAGATCACTTTTAATTCTATTTTTTTTAACGAATTTGAATACGCTTTTTATTTTAATATAATTTTAATTCTTGTAATTCTTGTAAATATTGTATTATTATGAGATTTGTGAAATATTCAATTATGCTCAAAAGTTTTGGGTCCTACTCATAATAATTTGTCACCAAACATTTCTCCACTTCAAAATAATAATGTTGTATTAGGGCTGTCTAGGTAAAATAATAAAAATTGTATATATTGTAAGTATATATTTACAAAAGCTTAGTAGTTTTCTCAATTTCTGGCTATGAGCCACAAGGTTCTTGAAAAATAATATATAGCTTAAGGAACACAAAAAAATATTTTCTTAATATATTCGTAGAAATGTTTTATTTTCATGTATATAGTATAAATACGACAATGCGTGCTATGCCGAAAAAAATATTTAAAAGAATATATGTATAACGTTTATTCAAAGAGAATTATATATACAATGAAACCTCGCATAACGAGCATTTCGCGTAACGAGTAAAATAAGTTGTTAGAAAAATGACACATTTAACGAGCGATGTTTCGTATAAAGAGTGAACAGAAAAAAGTCTCAGATTGTGCGCCTGTTACATCATTTTCAAAACTTGTAATATTTTTGTGCAAAATATAATAATAATAAAAAGCCAAAGAATAAAAATAAACATAGATATGAAAAGCAAAATCATTAAATAGACCAAGTTTTACTTTCTTTTCTGGAATAGAACGCATTATTGTATTATAAATTAATTTATATGGGGAAAATAGTTTCATTATACGAGTATTATAAGTAAAAATCCGGAAATTTTGGAACGGATTATGCTCGTTAAGGGAGGTTCCACTGTAATTTATTATTAGTTTGTGAATTCTCTTGTTGGCTGTATTCTTGCGGCTATTTCTTCGGAGAAACTCTGTTATAAAAAACACACACATAATATGTCAAGTTTAGAAAATTATGTAGCACGCGCACAATCCGGATTTTTCCTTCTATTCGTTACTCGTTATGCGAAACGTTCGTCGTTAAACGAGGATTCACTGTATTTGGAATTATTATTTTAAGTGAGGCTAATTCAGTTTTTCTATAAATATAATATTTTTTACAAAAAACTTCAAATATCAGTTTCTCATTTTTTAATATATTTTTTTTATGTCGTGTAATTTTATTCACAATATGTTCATCAATATGAACATTGAGTAGATTCTGCTGCTATTCTTAACACTGTCATAGTCCATTGACTTGACTGAAGGTCCATATGCTGAATCTCATTAATTTCACTGTCCATCTGTGATGAACGATGGCCCTATTGCTGCAAGCACTGAGAGGGCTTTCAAGGGCCTGGCTTGACCAGGATTCGAACCTGCGCTCACTAGCTCGTGGGAAGCGCGACTTAGCCATTCGGCAATTAGTCGCCCTATTTTTGAATATGCGACAAATAAAATTAATATTGTTTGTAATATTTGACAAATGTTTTTTTGATGATTTAGTAATTAATTTGAATTAGAAGTGCTACTACGTTTTCTAATAGAATATATTATAAAACTTTAAATGTTATTATAACGCCAATCATTTATATTAATCATGGGTTATTTATCAGATATAAATATTCCTATTTTTATTAAATACAGTATTCGGTAAGAAACATAAAAAAAATATAACAAAAAAATAAATTAAATGCATTTATATAAAACTAGCACATTGAAGTATGAACGACATTTTGATTTTTTACTATTTTAGGTTGAATGTAATGATTCTTAGTATAACTTAGTATAAATACATCTTTATGGGACTTTTGTAATTTTTCTAAGAGTTTTAAAATAAATATAACCAACCAAATTAGTTCAGGTCACAAATAATTATTTTCTAATGAATATGCACAGTCAACTGTATGAATAAGACAATAAGACTTTCCATACATAAATGGACACTTAGTTTTAGATTTTTATTTCAAAATATGTTATTAACAATACTAGCTTTCGATTAGCAGTAAAAAGTAATGGTACTAAGAATTGTAAAAAAAAGTATACTTAAAATAACATGCAATTTAAATACTTTTTATTTTTTTTAAATTTTTATTTTAAAAGGTATACAAGCGGCTCTCAATTTACGCGGTAATATTTTTACGCGTAAATTAGAACTGTATTTAGGCGGATTTAATTTACGAGACCAGAAAATATAAATAAAAAATCATCATTAATAATATGATTACATTAATAATAAAAATGAAGTAAACTTCTAAATATCCCAAGCGATGTTGAGAATGAGTTTGTGACAATAAAAGAAAATTTCCTGTAATTTTCTGGAATGTTATTATTGTATGCAATAAATATGTATTTCCAAAACTTACTTACAATAACTTTTATTTTGTACTTACAGACTTTATTTATATGATTTTCATTCGCGTAAAAAATATCCACATGATCCCGAAAATCACGGAAATTCAGGGACGAAAAAAAGTAGAATTATTTAAGAATAAGATAATAGACCATGTATATTCATGTTTAAAATATCCTTTTTCGATCACATTGCTGATAAAGTGGTTTGCAAATTCTTTTTAAACCCCTTTTTTGTATAAACCTTATGAGCAGAGTCTATGATTTTTTTTACAGCAAATCAAAAGAGGCACAGAAAACCTCTATTACTTCATGCTAGAATTTACGCAAGTTGTGATGAATATCATATCACAGGTTCATACAATTTCATCTTTAATTAAGGAAATATCCCATTTGACGAAAACCGTGTTATTTCCAAATCGTCTAAAAACAGGTTTGAGTGTACGTGTTATATCAACAGAATTCTCTCGCGGACCAACGATTGGCGACCGCTGTAGTATACGAAGGTTATAGCAATTTTTGACCGTTCTGTCAGGTACCGTCCTGTAATGTGTACAGGCGTTAATATTTATATTTTTTGTTTTGTAGAATGTCCATGACGCATGGTTACTGAACTGTACCGATTGGGTGGGTGGCCGGATCAACGTGTGTATATGTCTGTTTATAATTACATCGGCCCAAGTTGACAATTGAGAAAAGGAGGTTACAAAATTCAAATAGCATATATTTCGAGCCAAAATAAACACACATTTAAACAAACACAAAGCAACTTTATTGTCGCTTTTATTAAAATATGCTCCATTTAAACGCGGTCAACGTTCCCACTTCTTTCCCACAAACAACATCTTAATATATCAATTCAAAAAGTAATATATATTTCCTCTTTTAACCTTTAACTACTTGCTTCTACTGAAATTTCACTACTCGCGCGGTGTATTTTATGATTGTGTTACTACAAGAAAAAAGTTTTCATGATAACTAATGCTTTTTCATTAGATTCATAACTATTTGCAATACATTTATATAATAAGAACGAAGTAAGCAAGATCTAACATGCACAAAAACAACTTCTTTGTTCCGCAATCAACACAATATTGGTAAACTCTTTGGGCATAGGTTACGTTAAGTGTCAAAGATGGATGAAAGAAAATATTTATATGGTATCATTTCTTAGAAAATTGGCGTACTTCTTACACCGGCGCAAGTAGTTAAAGGTTAATGATTTTATAACAAAAAAAAAATGAGTGTGATGTTTGTTATAAACAAATTAATATTAATTATTATTACGTTTATATAGCATCTGCATTTTATGTTTTCTTTGTAAATATACACATTTTTCGAATGCATATTATTTATCTCTCCCCAGACCGTTCTATTTATAGTCGAGAAATAACTTATCATCTCGCAAAGTTTCATTTTTCACGCGCTCCGTGTTCTTGCCTTTTGTTTTCCTTTAAAATAAAATACGGAATTATAAATTGTTG
The DNA here is from genome assembly GCF_001412225.1 of Nicrophorus vespilloides. Classification (NCBI taxonomy): domain Eukaryota; kingdom Metazoa; phylum Arthropoda; class Insecta; order Coleoptera; family Silphidae; genus Nicrophorus; species Nicrophorus vespilloides. The sequence goes on from NW_017099143.1 coordinate 321,986, forward strand.
CGATAATACATATTTACTTAGAATAAAAGAAAAAAAAACAGGAAAATATGAGAGCTGCGTCATCGACAAGATTAAGCAACGTCGTAGTTATAAATGGTACAAATTAAAGGACAAAACGTTGTCGTTGTATTTTATGACAATTCGCATTTGAATAGTACAGTATATTATTTAATAACGCAATATAATTCAACATGACACAGTATAGTGTCATTGTAGTTTATTTATTTTGAATACACATATCTATATAAAATATATATTAAGAAAATATAATAAAAATACTTATTGGGCAAAAAGACTGGGTCAATAGCCCCTCGTATGTATGTAGGAACATGTGTACAATACATTATGTTTATTTTTCAATTATTATCGCAAGATTCATAAATAAATAAAATTATATACAAAGGGATACTGAAAATTCAATGAAAATATAATTTTCTTTGAAATAATCAAAATGCTGATGATAATTGAAAATACCATTTAAGAGTTAAACGGAAATGGTAGTTATTTCCTGTGTATACTGATTAGTAGGCGCCATGTTAGTGCCTTCTAGAGACAGCTCTCAGGTAGAAGGCAACGGCCGCTAAATGTTAGCAAATATTCTTTTTTTTTGGTCATAACTTCCGATGTTATATTAGAATTTCACATAACAATACTTTTTTCATTGAAAGTAAAACATCGGCCTTTGGAAAGAGCCATTCTCGATGTTTCGTTTTCATACATAACGTCTTGATGCTACTGAATTATTATACTTTCGCACAATATGAAATCCTTATCTTCTCTAATGAATTTACGACAATTGTATATAAATGTATAACGAATTTTCAACTATAATTACTGTAAATATCATGATTCATAGTGCGGGTTGAAGCAAAATAAAATTCCAACTAAGAAATATTATTTAATATTTATTAAATATAATAATAAAATCAATACATCATAATAATTTCTTCAAATAATTGAGATTACATAAATATTTCAATATTATCAATAAATGTTTCCTTTTCCGTGCTACTTGTAATTGGAATGTCAATTGGGTAGCGGATATTTAGAAAGGTAACCAAGATAATTTGTGGAACGTCTTATGTAAGTAGGCAGAGCTGTTCTTCTTAAACAATTAGTTTTCTATAAATCTGACAATGGTATAATTTCAAAATTTTGCATGAAAGCTTCTTCTATGCCATTTAAACCAATCTAGTGTACAATTAAAAGTTATGAAAAGGTTACAAAACAATGAAGTGTTAGATTTAAACATTTTTATTTTCCTTCCAGGCACCTGTTGATAGTATCTATTAGTTGATTCATAAGTTTGCTAAATATGTTTGCTTTCTCAAATTATTAGAAAAGTCCTTTACATATATTTTTGTTATAATGTACAATCTGTAACCGATTTTTTGGCATCATTTATAAAATTAATGAAGACCAAATTGATTAATATTTAATAACATCTGACTAAATATATTAAATTTAAACAAATATTTATATTGGTCTTACAGACCTTCAATTGTTATAATAAAATAATAATAAATAATATTTACAAAAACGTAATTAATTGTTGATTCATATTATTCTATTATAAAGTATAATTTTAATTATATTTCAAATCTAATGTAATAATAACAAATTACTGAAATTAATCTTCATGAAATTACTATATTGCAAAATAAATTTTACTTTATGACATCGTTAACAGTTATTTACATAGCCATAAATGCAATTTATTAGTTTTTATATTATTATGTGAAATACCAAATTATACATAAAAACAGATTAATTTTAAATTATTTAGTAGATTAAATTATCAAATTATTTATTTAAATATTCAGCGAGAATTATTATTATCATATTATTTACATTTGTTTTCAATAATTGGAAAAATTTCTCCAGTATAAATGGCGTGAAAATATCAAACTATTACTAAGAATGTCTCCATTATTTGAAATGAGGTATTATAAACATCGCAGTGAAAGTATTCTGTCGAAGAAATACCACCAAAGAAAATTAATTTCATTATTATGTGTAATTTATATCTTTTAATCTTCTTTTACATGTACAATATCTTGTATAGTGCGGCTTCGATCAGTAAGGATTCACAATAGTTTGATTTGAAAATTTCAAAACAAACTAAATTTTATAGTACCTAAAATTATTTATTTATACATAACAATCCTTTTTTCCCTCGATTAGTTCGGTTTCAAATAGTCCGATTACATGCACTATGCGAGGTACGTATTGCTGTATGGTATATACAATACATAGTACAATAATATTCATATTGTTTTTTAGTTTATAAATTGTAATATTTAAACTAGGTTTCAATATTTGACATTATTATTTGTTCATTCCAATTAGTCCAATTCTACCCAAATAATATTTTTAATTTATAGACTGGACAATAGTTAAAAAATATACATTTTTAAAAATTATTCTTCTGAAGAAAACATTAAACTGAAAAGTTGTGGCTTTGAGGTAATAAAATATATGTTCTAGAAAAATATAAAAAATAACCATGTTAACATTTATTAATAATAATAGATATATAAAATAGTTATTAAATGTAGCTAAAATAATATATAACAATTATTATTAAGTATTGTATTTTAATATAAAATATATAATTGGTAACACCAAACTTGACATGAAGAATTTTATTCCACAATTTTTAAGATCGTCGTAACAATATTAACGCAATATATTAGGAAAGCCGAGGCATCTCACTTATAACAGCCACCCTTAAAAACGAACGCCAGACCAGGGCTATTTAACACTCAAAAAGACGCACTTCGTGGAACGTTTTCCACCCCACCGGCTATAAACTTACTGATATGATTTCACTTTCGACAGATAAAAACGCCCCGTCATAAGAATGAAGAAGAAAAAATGTAACCCGCGTTTCTATCTTCCATGTATATATATATAAAGGAAACTTCCAAGTGAAAGCTTTTAGAACTACGCGATAAAAGTTTTTATATAAATATTTTTATTAAATATAAAAGAAACAGATAAAATTAATCTCGTACAAAATTTTATATTCTGTCTGTAGAAAAAAATATTTCATATTAAATATGTCAATACTAAATTAGATTAACTAGTTAGATACTAATATCTTATTTGGTAGTTTACATACTTAACTTTTTATTACTATCATTTTATTAGAAACAAATTAATTTAAAAATAATGTTTATTATTTGAGTGAAATAAAAGTAAACAAAATAATATAAATACAAAATAATTATTAATAACTTTTGCTAAAAGTTATTAACTAAGAAAACAATGGATACAGGATTATATCCAAAATTTTATTTTAACTAAAGCCACGGATTATTCTCGACCAGGAAGATAAAGCAGCCCCAAATTCGAATCACGCGCATCTGAAAAGAATATGGTAAGTGGGCTAGAAGCATATTTACAAAATATCCATTAGAAAGAACTCTAGAAAACGGTGATTCAGAAATAGAATCACTTTTCCTCCCAATGTAAAATAGCTCCAATTATCATAATACTTACGCCAGGAAAGTCTTCCGAAGATATACAATATCTATAAATTTACTTCCAATAATATCAAAGGTGTTTGAATAGTTATTAATTGATAACCTAAAAATTGTAAACAATAATCAGCTATTAGCAAATCTAAAATTCAATTATGTCAGGTATACCGCAAGGTAGCGTGTTAGGACCCATTCTGCATATACTATATACCGCATATATGACCTTAACAAATAATAACACCTGGATCAAACAAGTGCATCACATAACCTGGAAATTAAGAATTTCTACAAAAATGGGCAATAGAGGTCAATGAATCAAAATTAGTACACATCATATTTAATATGAAAAAAGACTCCTGCCAACATTGACTCCAACATTAAAGTTAAATATCTGGGTATGCATCTAGAAAGAAGATTGACATGTAATGATCGCATCCAAGGAAACAAAATTAAGTTCAGGAAACTATACCGACTATTAACGGAAGACTCGCCAATTTCGAAAGAAAAGAAGTTCTTGATTTATAAGGTAAATACAGTCGTGAGGAGACTCCAGCAGGTTTAATATAGCCATAATACAAAGATTTCATTCATTGATGCTCCATCTATTATGAAAAACGGTATCTGATATTAAAATAGGCTAAACAGACATCGAAATGTATTAATTGTCAATATTACATTGCCTTCAGAACATGGTGGTATTTCTGAAGAAACCCAAGCAATTTGAGATATTATATTTATCAATTATCATTTTTACAGTTCAATAGTAATTTTCCACAGAGCCCTTCAGAAAATTCCCGGAACCCAGGTTTAAGAACCCTGTTCTAGAAAAATAGTCTAACAACCCAGCAACTACCATTGAGATTCAACAATTAACAACTTAAGGAAAATTGCCAACGGACGATATTTAATAAAATTTTGTCAACTGTTAAACCATTTACACAATGTTTATTCTGGGAACAGAATTATTTTTTTACAAATTATCATCCAAAAAAATTAATTTAATTAATTTTCATATTAATATATCTAAACATTTTCTAATGAAAAAAGCGAAACATAAACAATATAAACTTTCTGGAAATTATACTTTCTTGACAATAATTATAAAATTACATCAATCATTTCAGATAAATAAGTATGAAATAAAGAAAACCGGTTAAATCATTGAAACTCTATTATTTTAATAGAATAAATAAATTGTGACTTTAGTACATAATTGAATTTACTAGATTTATTAGTAAATTCAATTTTGTATTAAATATTTTTTACGTTGCAACAGATATTGTATTGGTAAATTAAATTAGAGTACAAACTCATTATAAATAAAATGTACAGAAGTAATACATAAAATAAATAATAAATCAAAAAAGCTATATGATAGGAAGGTATAGAAAAACAAATCTTACTTACGAAAGTACACATATATTAAATCAAGTTGTTTTCACGCTTCACGATTTATTTTTATTAGTATAATCAACTATTTCTTTATATCCAAAATCTGTTCAAATTATGTTGCAAGTACTAGATTTATTACTATAGTTAAAATAGATAAATTTTAAAGAATTGATACCTATTTATGTTTATTCATTTGAATATCGAAAATAATGTTATTTACATCGTATTTTTACAAGCAATTTACTGACAAAGTAAAGTTTGCAATTATTTGCGACATTTTCATAGATATTTCTTATTCAGAAAGGTTTATTATATAATAATATAATAACTCTATAAGTTACCTTATATTTTAATTTAAAAATATATTTCAACTAATAAATCATGAATCAGAACTTCCAAATAAATATATATTATTTATTACAATACATCTGTAAATTACTAAAATTAGATTTCATCTGCAGAATTAATATATATAGTACATTTTTGATATTGAAAATATGTTTTTATCAAGGAAGTTGAAATTCTGTGACATAATGATTAAACAAAAGATACTCAATATTTATTTAATCCGTCAAACAAAAAAAACACAACGTTAATTATCTTTTTCATCTTCGCACTGTGTTAGCAGCAGGAAGTTTATTTACTTTTTTTACATATTATTTAAATGAAATTAAGAGCTTGAGCGATACAAGATGGTACCGCATTAGTATATAATATTGGGAAATTCCCGAGCGTAAATCCCAATAGAATTCTCACAGTCGAACAGAAACAAGTCATGAGTATGAACTCGGCAGAGAAACAGATTATTATTATATTGCAGCGTAAACGTAAAATGAACGAAAAAAATAACACACATTAACATTGCACTTTCACTTTACTTGAATGGCGCATAGACCTTGTAATTCTTCACTACATTCCCATCTGACATTTTGAAAATTACACTCCGCTGATTTTATAACATTTCATATACAATGCACAATTCGGTTTCTATGTAGGAAAAAAAAAGAAATCACGTACATCATTTGTGTATATGCAATAATGGAAATATTCTGTACTTGTCTTTATGTATGTTTAATAATTACTTTATTTTTAACTACTAAGAATTTGACCTACATTATTAACTTGTTGATAGTTTTGTTTGTAAATATTAAGTACATATTTTAAAGGTTAAACTAATTTGATTCACCACATTGTTACATATAATTACTAAGTTAAAATAGTTTTATTTTCCACTCAACAATCACGAGCACTAACTCTAAAAAGTTCGGAATTGAATACAAACTTTATGTATAATAGATTAAAATTAAATTCAGTTGCCCTTTATATATGTTTTTATGTATAGAATAAACATTATTTTATTATTATTGTCACAACTCATATTAACTGTAGAACAACATTAACTCACACATGATTAGTTATGAATGTAGTCTTGCGAAGTGACAAAAAGACGAGTTTAAACGTTTTATTTTCATTCTTAAAACCGGTACTCAGAAAAACCGATTAGAAAAAAAAAACTAGTTTGTAATCATTTTATTGATATGCATTTGACACTGACATTACAAATGGCATAATATATTATGCGCTTTGATCAGTATAATAATCAAATTTATTCAATATTAAAAAAAAACGTATGTTTCAGTCAATTATCAATAGTCTTTTATTCTTAAATTATAATCAAATTATGACAAAAATAGTAAAATATTAATATTTTAATTGTATCGTATGAATGTTCACTATTTTTTTAATTATTTGAATTAATTATAAATAAATGTGATTGATAACAAACATTGTAACTTATTAAGGTTTGAGTATCTGTTTGAGATATATGCGACACAGACTTTCTACAATGTACATTAAAATATCCGGTTTTCTTAAAATACATACACATATAAATGCCATTAGTATAATTGTTTGCGTAATTGTTTTCTTTGACAAACTCAAAGGTTTCTGATTATATCTTTGTCCTTCCGATGATTACAGGTAGAAATGATTTGAAAGTAAACATTTCATTTAAATTTCTTATAAATACTATTTTTCATAAATATAGATATAATTTGCGAAAAGACCATACCATTTGAGGAAATGGTAATTACAAACGTTTCAAATATTTTTTTGTTTATTTCTTATGTTTGTGTTCTTAACATTAATAAAAGAAATTTCATAACTACAAATAAAAATAATTTGCTTAAATAATAAAACATTTAAAAAAAAATATATAGAAATCATTTCAATTCAAAAAATACTTTGAAATTGACTAAAAAAAGCTAAAAGATATTATCAAAAAACAATTCGACAAATTTAATTAACGTTGTACTGAAAAACGTATTAACAAGTTGTATTTAGTTGTTTAAGTTATATCAATTTTTTTTTCAAAGTTTATAGTTAAACCTATTTTTTTGATTTTTGACTTAACTATATAATTTTTCTATTGAACATTTATAAAATCCATTCACTGTTGACATTAGGAAGTTGCTGCACCATTCCACGACGTTTGTATATAATATTTATTTATTCTTTACTTAGGCTTGAAGCGCTTTAATCTTCTTGTTGTCACGCTGTTCTCGAGAAGGTTGTCCGTGTATTTTTTGGAGAAATATTTGGCAACCTCTTCCACTCTTTTTATTCCAAGGTCCTGGTGCAGTCTCTTATTGGTGATGACCATGGTGTACCCGCGATTCTTCTAATACATTCAGATTGGAACACTTAATTTTTTTAAATATTAGCTGAGCTTACTGTTCCCCATAATTGGATGCCGTATTTCCAACCTGGATTTTATATGACTTTGCACACTAACACTCCAAAGTCAAACAATACAGCTTTATAAAATTGGTTTTTCACGCTTTGCAAGGATATGGTCCATCCATGTCAGTCCCTCGTCCAGGTGCATTCCCAAATACCTCACTCTTAAAGATGCTGGAACTACTTTGTTGTTGAGCAGATTAAGCAGTTATGGGACTTTCCTCTGATGCCATAATTGCAGTGTCGCCTGCAAATATTGCCATGTTCGTTTTTTTTGTTGATATATGCAGTGAATAGGAGATATAAAATTGGGCCCAAAACACTACTTTGTGGAATTACCGATTCGAATTTCAAGGTAGGATTTCAAGAATACAAATAAATACAAAATATATAATTATTATTTTATTATTTATCGTTACACGATTAGAAAATTAGATTAAAAATCATTTCTGAATATATCCATACTGTAAATAATTTAAGCTGCAAAAAATATTAGAGAGAATTATTGTTGATTCTATATATACAATATTATTTAAAAAATAATCTAAATGACAATAGTACATAAAAAGAAAGAAGTTTGTTGACTACTAAATTAAATGGTTGCAATTTTTATAAAGATTATTTGGAGAATTTCGAGAAAAATACCTTATTTTGTATTAAGAAATAAATATAATAAATTATTTCAACCCCAAATTAATTTGAGATTGAAAATTAATGATTTTTTTAGCCTGGAATCCCATAATCTAATTAAATATTTCATGATTTTTATCTTAAATTTCTTTATTTATAAGATTGGATAATAAAAATATAAATGAGAAGACTTAAAATAATTATTGATTAAATAAAATTGATATAAAAATTATTTATTTTAAAGATATTCATATATTTAATAATTAAATAAGTTTAGTATTCTATTTGGAACAGGGCTGCAACTAGATTCAAATTCTCATATAATTCTCACATCCAACAAAGTTTATTTAATTTTAAAGCAAGAATATAATTCCAACTTGAAACTAATCTTCATGTTTATGAAAGATTCATTAAACAGAGTGCATTTTGTTTGCATTAACATTTGATATATTTCCACATATATGCGTTTCGCAAATAAAAGCGCATTTTTTTATGTATTCGTACATTCGTTAATAAAATCGTAAATTTCATGCAATATAAAATGAGTGCTCCAATTTTATCGCAGTTTCAGTTATCGCCCATAAAGATTTACACCATAAAAAAAACTATCAATACTTAAATAAAACAATGCTTTGAAATAAACCATGCAATATTAACTAACGAGCGCTTATTTGGATGCAATTATACTAATTACACTGACTTTGACGTTGGGTTTGGAAGTGGAAAGCATGTGGTTTAAAATTTCCGAAACATAATAGTAATGAATCGAGGTGGGAGGATGGCTATTATAATTGTGTCCTGAATGTACGTATTCATGCAGGTAAATTAAAAAAAATGCGATGTGTAATGAATTTTGCTTGTGTATAGAGATTGCGCCACTTGCCATGTTTATAATTTTACGTTTGGATATTGTATTTATATTTAATATATAACTTTTCACTTTCCGCTCGCTCGTTATTAAATTTCCATTATATTGCAATTCTTTTTTCGAAAATTACTATTTACGATGACCAACTTGATAATCCCGCATTCGCTGTGCCGAATATATTATATAGCTTTGTTCATATTCCTACTACGTGCTCATAGTTAATAGCAATAACATATATATTGCGTTTCCTTACTTTAATTTCAAACGCAATAATATTTACATTGGACGTTTATTTAACGATCATCTAAAAGGTTTTTTATTCAACATTACAATAATCATGAGCATAGTAGGAATCCACGTTTTTATAAATTATATTTATTATTATGCAAATTCACTTCGTGCTTTATTGAATAATATTTTCTTTTGCACTTTACTTACTACTATATGATAAAAACAATTATAAATAGCTTTATATAGCGCTTTAGATACGTTCCTCAAGACAGAGCACTAAACGAAACATCGTTATAGGTCATTTTAACACATAGCAAATAGGGAAATAAGAACACGCGGCCAAAAATAAACAAATGTTACTTTAATTTTAAATTATATTTATAGTAATTTGCATTATAATATATGCACATAGAAATATTAAGTTTATTTTGGTGATGAAAGACTTGGGTCTTCTAATATTTTTGATGTTTTGGCAATAAAATCGTCGCATTCTTTTCTTTCATTAAGCAAATATTGGTAGCAGGCGATCGCACCTAAAACTCCTCTTCTTGCTTTTGCATTCCTGTCAAAATTTGGATCATTCGCTACAATTTTATCAAAGATTTCGGTTATCGTTTTTAAACTTTTTTTAAGAAAATTTGTAGCAAGTTCTTTTGTTTCTTCTGAACTACTATTTTCTCGTTCTTCAATTTCTTGTTCTGCCAGTTCTTGAAAGTCGTCATTGGTAGAGCCCTCTCCAGAAATCTGCAGTAATCTGCTTTATATTTACGTCTCAAACAAGCATATATTCTGGGGAAGCACAGGGCTACGTGTCCGCGAATAATCGTATTATATAAGAACCTTTTTTAAGGTTTCTATCAAACCGCGTTATATAGCAAATCGGGGTTAATCGAAGTAGCGCTAAACGAGGACTTTCTATAATTGTTACTAATAGTTAATGCCAATTAAAGTCATAATACTGAATGTATAAAACTAAATAATTAATTGTTTTTACTATTATTTATTTGTCCGAATTTAGGAATAATTATTTCAAAAATATTCCGATTAATATTTTCACCCTACTAAATAAAATTTAATGACTTTATTTTAATTAAAATAAATATTATTTTCTCGTTATGAAATATATTTTCATATAAATGAATTGAGTTAGAACCTCGCATGCGCTTTCATATTTACATAGGCGAATACAAAGTGATGTGATATATTTGTAGCGTAACTCGCTAACAAGCTGAGTTATTTCTCGAAAGAAGACTTGATATACCAGGAAAACTAACCCTGTTGTAATTATTGAAAATTGAAACACAGTTTAAATTTCGGTGTAACATCATTAAAAGTGTATAGGTATTATAGCATAAATATTGTAAATGTTTCCAATGTTAAATCATTATTTTAAATATCATCTATTAATTGAAAAAAAAATATAGGAGTAATATCAAGTAATATGTTAGTGCTTGTGTCTTATGTCTTTTCTAAATAAATTATAAAGCAAAATAAGTTAATGAATAAATTAGTTAACAATTGTATTATTAATAATCTTGAACTGTAAATGATTTTCTAATACTATTATTAATTTACTTATATTTATTTTTCATTTCATATATAAATAATGTACATATTTATTAAAAAAAGAATAATCATATTTCAAGCGCAAATAATGCTCTCTTACTCAAAGCTTCAAGAAAGCAAGTGTTTTTTATTATTATGAAAGTAAATTTAATGTTGTTTACATTCAAGACCCGATATGTAAACATTTTCTCTATTTGCGGTTTAATTGAATTTTAATGAAGAAAAAATCTTTATTTATATTAGCACAAGAGTGAGCAGATGCCATTGCAAATTTGCTACTACAGTTATTAAAGTATGTGTACATTTAAATATTTTGGATTGACTCGAATTTCCTGTTTTTCTTGTTTGGAAATAGAAGATTTATATAATATGTAAAAAAATGAATTTAGGATTTGAAAAATAGAGACTATTATAAAATATAAATTTAATGTGAAATGTCACATACACATTTCTCTTCTTTAATGCAATTTACCTTGATGCAAGAGTCGTGGCAAATATAAAATTGGAATAAGTGGAATGTGCAGTTGCGCCTTAGTCGAGCAGAACTAGTTGTTATTTAAAACTTAGTTTGTCATTAATAGCTGTGGTCAGTTACATACAATTTTTTTAACTAAAAACGATTTATTAAATTTAAAAATCGCATATTTTATAAATAACTAATTCTTTGGTTTCTCACCTATTTAATATATTATTAAATACATTGTTATAAATTATTAAATACATTTTAATGTAGAATATTTTTCCCTGAACAAAATAATCGTATGGATTAAAAATTCCGAATTTAAAACAATTATTCAAACAATTATTTCTAAAATAATAAATTATTTTTAACTTATTCATACTTTTTTGTCTGTTATAGTTATTGTAGCATAAAAATGTATTGAAATAATTGGTTGATAACTTTCCATTATATTTTTTATATAGGCTTGTCTAAAAAATGTAATATTAAGGGTTTAATATCTCGACAATGTTTTAAACCCACTACTACTTAATAAAAAGTAGTTTTCCTTAGTTTAATATGTATTTATGTAACACAAATGTCGTATGTAACATATACCCACATAATATGGAAATGTTGATATAGATTAACATTCATAGAACGTCTTTTTCGACGTTTTGTCTTTCAGTGAATAATCTGATCAAAAAAAAGGTAAGTTTCTTTCTATTTTTAATAATTTGAGCAGCAGGGTTCTATTGAACGTGGAGAGATAAGTGAAATTAGTTTGTAGTGCGATCGTGAGAAAGACGCCGATAGGTCTTTGACTTTTTCATGCAGAAGAGACCGAGAGCAACTCCGATTGATGCCGTTGATTCACACAAACAGTGGGGGAAATTACGCATATAGTATTCATCAGGTATAATGCAGGGCTGTATTCAACGATAGTTCTTCATAATGTGTTAAGTAAAATCGTTAAACTAAACATAATAAATATAATAATAATATATTGGCCAGACATCAATACAAAAAAAAGTACATTCTATAAATAAATAAATGATAATAATAAAAACTAATTAATAATAACAACTCTCAAAATAAATAAATTCTAACATAAATAAAAAATAATAATAGGCTGGCCAAAGGGCTATAGACCGATGTCTTTCCGTCCAAACATAATTATTTTACATTAAAAAAGAAATTTCTTCATTTCTCATAGTGATTGATCATAATAAGCGGTTACGAGAATAAAACAGCTGCAAGTGAATTGTGTATTTATGGAATATGAAATAATTGATTACGTACTCTGCGTTCTGCATTTTAATTAAATAATTTAAAGAAACGTGTGCATTGGACATAAACCGTTACAAACGTTGTTGATGAATATGTCTCATTTATTTTTAAAATATAAGAAAAGTGTTTTTTTTTTATTTAGACCAATATTAATTAGTTTTTATAATGTCAATAACAGATGTTTTATTATTATTACATTTATGTTTGCATTGATTTATGTTTTACAGACGGAAAAATAATATTTACGATTTACATGTCACAAATATTTACAAAATTAAATTGTCATAGCTAACTTGAAACCAAGGACATATTATTCAATAATTATTTCTGATATATATATCCACTTACACATTGTACTACTAGAAAATAACATAATATTCATAATTTTGCTAAAATAGTACATAAATTATTGGGTTTTTTTTGTCGATAAATGGATGTTAATTTTTTCCATTTTAAAATATTATAAAAAAAATGGTTTTGTATATCTAACAGGTCTACTTCTTAAAAAAAAGTAGTAATATTGACAAGTTAATTTGTTATTTTGCTTACATTTACGTCATAAGCACGTTTATCAACATAATTAAATTATTTTTATGCGATCGACTGTAACAAATTAGAATTCCACAGGGAAGTATACTGGGACGCCTTCTTTACACAGCTCATTTACCAACAAGTGTAAAATTATGTACATTTTTTTTATTATTATTTACAACAAGCAATCTATCTAATATAAATTAAATAAACAATATTGCAGATTGTCCCAATCAGACACGAGTAGGAAGATAGTGCGCTTGGAATCGTTTCAGCCTACGTAGATTGCCATCTGTGTTGCTCAGCTCTACAGCAAGTTGATTAGGATGATCCTCCAGCCGAAGACGATATCCGGTGCTGGCTTTTGCAATCTCTTCTTTAACGATGGCGATACCAGTGGATAGAGTAATTGGTGGTGAACTAGGGAGAATTGGTCAATTGCCTCAAAGTTTTTGACTGAAATCTCTGGTGGATATAGGACCAAATTCGTTTGATACATTCGCCTTATACACCAAGAGTTTATTTTCAGTTGAGACGCACAATAATCTGCCCAGAAGCCAATGCAATTTTTTAACCATCAGGCTGAGCTGTTTCCTTTTGGTACCTATATGCTTCTTCCACATTAGACGGAGCATTCCCAGGTATTTGGCTTCATCTACTTGCGGTATAATGTCGCCATTTAGAATAACCGTCAGATTGTTATATGGGCAGACATGGTTTCGTTAGCCTTAATACGCCACCGCTTCAGTTGTAGATGTTATTTAGGCTGCCCTAAATAACCCTATTCAGTATCGTCGATACCATCGCTGCATTCTTATGCTGATGATTCAGTAATTTTGGCATCAAATATAGATACGATACTTGCAACAAAAGAACTTCAAAACTGGTTAAAAAAAAATGGCGAATTAAAACTATTGAAACAAAATCTAGTCACGTAATATTCATCCTAAAAAAGGAACTTGTCCTCCTGTTTCTTTAAATAATAATTATATCTCAAAAGCTGATGATGCCAAATACCTGGGTATAATTTTAGATCGCAAACTTACATGGAAAAAATACATAACAACTAAATGCAAGCAACTAGGACTGAAATTAGGAGATTAGGATAAGATCAAAGCTATCAATGGAAAATCAAATTTTAATATATAAGGCACCGTTAAAATCGTTGTAGACCTATGGTCTCCAGTTTTTGGGAACAGCGAGCAACTCAAACATTGACATAATTCAAAGTTTCAATGGAAGTGTCTGCATACCCTGGTGCAAGCTGCAATTGCGTTTATCATTTCGTGTATATTCATTTAATATGATAGACAGTGTAAAAAAAAATATGAATTACCAAAAAAAAATCAATTAATATTCAATGTAATCCACCCTAAAGCCCTTTTGAGCATATGCAAAATCGAAGGTTTAACAGTATAAACACATAAGAGGATTACAAATTATAATTGGGGATTATTTTAGAAACGTCCTATATACTTTGCATATAGGGTATTATTAGAAATTAAAATAAATTTACTAGTTTTGTTATAATAAGTGCACTTCTTTTATATAAATGTCAAATTTTGACATGAATATTTATTTAAATAATGTGAAACATTAGAACACAGAAAGACCAAGGTCGAGCTTTATTATTTCTTTCATAGGTTTCATAGATATTTTTTTATTTTAACCAATAAATTATATTTTTATTGATAATAGGAAACAATGTTAATATTTATATTTTATCAGTTTTATAATTTAAAAAAATATAGCAGGCTACTGACCTATCAAATTTTATTCAAATAAAATAAGGAAATATAAAATAAATCTTAATATAACTTCTACAAAAAAAACATACATTAATATTTATGGGACATCTGTTGAGGAAGCATCATGTGGTCATAAAGGGTAGACGATAGGAATTTGTATTAGGGTTTTTGATACTGATCTTTGTAAATGTAAAGAAGAAAAATGTACAGAATAATTGGACAAAAGGGGAAAAATGTTGAGATCACTTTTATCTGATTTTGGTGATAACTCAGAGAATTGTTGTGTTAATTACATAACAATAACTTTGATAGTCCGTATTAAATAACATTGCTGAAGTTACAAATTGTTTTATGAATAAATTAACAGTTTCTAATTTGTTTTAATTTTTGAAATCTGGAATGAATGTACATCAATAACTCGCATAATTGATTTCGAAACCGAACTAAACGAAGAACATACAAAAAATAAACCATAAACCACACAAAATATTTGTTTAGTATTATTTTTGTTAAATTTTGTTAGAATTATTTTTTATATTATTTTTTTAATGATAACTCAATTATAATAAATTTATAAGAAGGTTCCTGTTAATTATGAAAGTTGTTTTAATAATTATTTTAATTGATTTTGTATCATAATTGAATTTAATTCAATTGAATAAAAAAAAATCAAGGGTGAGAATATGCGAATTGTTCTTGAACATAAATAGAATTCATTAATAATTTAAGACCGAAAATGTGCTTTATAAATAATTTAATGTCCAGTTTATCGTAAGACGTCATTAATATTCCCTTTCAAGACCTTATTCACTAATTAATCATATCACATACATAATGTATACACGTCAACAACAAAAAAAAACACAAAATTTGCTAATTTTTTTTTAGTTTATCCTAGACATACATTCACTAAAGATACATTACCAAACAATATAGAAGTCAATTAAAACGTACCCATCGTAAATCTAAATAAATATATTTGTTTATATATTTTCATATATGGAATAAATAAGTATAAAATATATTCGTTGTAATATTTGCTTTCATATTTATAATTGTATATTACAACATTGAATTTATTAGAATAATATGCAGATTGTATGATAAAAAAATGCAATTTGTAATTTAACCAATAACTTTGGTAAAAATGTTAAAAATTATTCAAGTTTAAGCCGTTGCTTACTTTCCAGATTAAACTCACTTGCATTAATTATTATCGTTTAGCAATAACCGTTGGTATTCGGAGATTCTGAGAAATGAAAACGGAATATAAACAATAACATGTTGGATTTATCTCCTATAAATCACGGATATGAGCACCAATGCTTCAATGATGTTCTAACAACAAAAGAAAGAATGAAAACAACAAGAAACAAATGTGCACATAAATTACCGTTCGATGTATGTAAAACAAAACAGGTTATTACGTAACCGTGTAAACATGCAAAAAAAATAGAATTCCGTAATTGAATGCTTAAAAATGGTGTAGTGATAAGCGTTTTCCATCTAAGAAAATTTAATTTACATTATTTTACAATTTGCATGTAAAACAATATTTTAGAACTTTAAAATTCGAAATTTTAATCATAATTATCTTCATTTGTAACATTTTTTAGTACAATCATTATTTTTTACGAATTGTTATGAATTATATTATTGATGTCATATGCAAATATAGCATTATAGGTTAGTACAGTGTTTCTCAAACTTTTTGGTCCGCGACACCCTTAAAAAAATAAAAGGATCTCCGGAAGAATGGGTATGTGTAGCAACACGTAGAAAAACATACCGTACCGTCTTTCATCAATTTTTCTGTGCAACCCTACCCGCCCCTAGATGTTGCGACCCTCACTTTGAGAATCACTGGGTTAGTACTTATATAGGTTTACTCTTGTTTTGCAATCAGTCTTTGGGCTTCTGGTTTCAAATAAATATATTTGGGTTTGTGTTTGTTATCACGTTGGTTAAAATATTACTAATATATATGTTAATATATTTCATCCACTCGACTTTAAGTCGGGTGTTCATAGACTTGATAACATGAAGTTCAACTTTACAATTACTTGAAGTACAATAGTTCTTACAATTTAATAAAAAAAAGTCTTTTGTAATAGAATTAATATGGAAATGCCGTTTTAGTTATATGAAGATGTCTAATTAAATTTATCGACATTGATTAGAGTTGAGCAATACATAGAAATTCAAATTGATATTGATTGTATCGATTTCCTAGAAGACATTAATAGTTTATCGAAAACCATTGATATATAATAGGAAACTGATTGGCGTATAGGATGTTAGACATTATATAATAACAAGTAATTTCCAAACCACAAACAACATGGCGTTGCATGTTATGATCCATTAATGTTCATGCACATATATTTGTTTTGTATCCGTGATACGAAAGCAACAATTAATTCTACACATGTTTAAAATAATATAGGTTATCTCAATCATATAAATATTATATTTATGTACACGCGCATTTGCCTATACAACCATTTAGGATTTTGTTGTTCAATAGGAAATAAATATTAAAAAAAAGTGTTTATCAACTACTTTATTTTGTAAATAATGATTAACACAACACCTAAAAATTGTCGTTTATATTGTGCATGTACAATTATAGAAGTAGATATTTTTATAAGTACAAATGGAACGCATTATCGTATATTACATTAGTTTATATGGGGAAAACTGTACCCCGAGTCATTTTTTTACAATGTATTTTGCTCGTTAAGCGAAATGCTCGTTATGCGAAGTGCTCGTTAACCGAGGTTTCACTGTATATCGAATTATCTGATACGAAGCTGGTGAGTTCGAAACTTAAACAATACAAAAGTTTAACTTTATATCTAACTAATATGCAATTTCTATTAAAATTCGAAGGAGAACAAAGGGAAGAATAATATCAGGTTTCCCATGGGTATTCATAAGGGACCAATTCACCAGAATACAGTAGGTATTCTAAGCATGATTTATGAAATAGCAGAATTGAGTTAATCTATTTCTATAAGGAAGCGACGTTAATACAATAAAATATATTTGTAGGTATACATTTAGAGATTAATGAATTGAATGAATATTAACATATTTAAAAAATGATCACCAATTCACCGGCATTACAATTATAATTTGCATATGTATACATTTCTACATATATGTACTAGAGCAAATCGTTTGGTGTCCAAAAAATATTAATGAGGTTAGGTTGTCCACCAAAAAAATAAAACAAAGAATTTATTCAAAATATGTTATTACCTTATAATGTACCACTTGTTTTTGTATATTGTTTGATATCTTTTTCATATCAACTGGTAATTTCTTGAGACGGCGCAAATTAGATATTTGGTCCCAAGCGCAAGATTTCCTTGCTGCGACCCTGATTTGAACCAATGAAATAGACGATGTAAACAAGGTTATATTCATACATTATAAATAAAAAATATTATATTTTTAATTTTAAGCATTTTCACGCATCCAATACACGTTACTTACAATTAATATAATAATAGAATAAATAATAATAATAAAAAAAACATAATTGCAGAGATAATATTGATTAAGTTAAGTGGTTAAGTTAAAAATAAAAATAAGACAGAAAGAAACGGAAGTGGAAAAAGTCACATTGTATTTTTTTTAAAAATATTATGCTTTACATTTTATTATGTTTATTGACGAGCATGAACTGATTAACAGATACATAAAGTTTTATATCAAAAGTATGTAATTATTGTAGACATATTCACTACAACACTAGTCTAAATTGAAAAAAAATACATTACTCATTTTTAATATGTAATACATATGAATTAAAAAATATTTGTTTATTTTTACCTATTTTCTAAAATCTATATTTTGATATATTCGAGATTTTAAAATCTACCTAAAATAGATACCGGTACAAGTTTTGACAGAAATGTGTTTCTGTTTTATTTAAGGAAAGCATTAATGTACAACCTGTTTCAAGTTTATACTTTGTTAATCTATTGTAAAGAAGGAATATGCAAGTGAAGATGTTTGCAGCCAATTTTAACGTACTAATTTATTTATAATTAATAAGAATATTATTACAACTGCCAAGAGTTCACAGTATTTGGTTTTAAAATGTGTTTTTTATACGGGATTATGGTTATCGGGATTTCGAATGTCGGAATTTTGATTGTCGGGATTTCGATTGACATCGGAGTCTAATATGTTATAAACAATTGGTTCGCAATATAACTACAAACAAATATCTTGGATTGCATCTCATAAAGGTTCAGAATCGCTGATCTACTATTAAGACAAACGTGTTATTTTGAGCATTACCTATTTGTATTGTTTAATCATTGTAATTCATTAATAATATTTGATATATAAGTAATTATAATCATGATTCAAATTATAATAATAGGTGAAGTAAAAAGTTCTGAACATTTTTCGTTAGATGGCTTTAGTGAGTCATATCTCACGATGTATACATTGCATCTTGTCATTCTATACTATGACTTAAAGGTGACATAACGCTGACAGTTTTGTTATGTGATACATACAAAATGTGTGTTGTTTATGGACCCAATACAGAATCGAATGCAACAGCAAAGCGTTGGTTCCATAGGTTCTGTTCTGGTAATATGGACGTCGAAGTTGAGACATTTCTGGTAGGCCAATCGTAAAAAATGTTGATAAAATCATTGAAATCGTCGAATCAGACCGGAATGCGACCACTTATTCCATTGCCCAAGAATTGAAGATTAGCCAGAAAACCGTTTGGAACCATTTTTTAAGGCTGGTCTCAAGAAGAAGCTCGATGTATGGGACAAAACGCTCAGAACTCTTTACTTCACCTAATATAATGTAGAATAACATTAAACTAAATAACATTCATTTAAATTTTATTCTAGAAATATTTTTTCCGTATTTACCGTGTCTCACAAACAAAACAAAAAAAGTATGACATTAACTTTTACAGAAAAAAATAGTTTTAAAATTAACTTTTTTTTATAAACTACTGGACTTTGAATTCTGGTTTTATTCTCTGTTTTGATGTTGATTTGTACAAAGTTTAATAAGTAGCATTTGCGCTGTTTTTAAATTAAAGAGAAATTATTTTTAAATTCAAATGTAAATAGTGTTTACTGCAACATTTATTACCATCACAAATTGAACATGTCATTTATTTTTTTGGCAAAGAAATAATTATCTAATTTAGTTTTGAACCAACAAAAAACAATTGGCATTCACTTTTTCCTGTATTGTTTGTATGTCCAATGATTCATGAAGTAGTACATTTTATGTAACATTCCGAATGTACGTATTGTATGTGATTGATGAAAATGTACAGCACAATGATATTAGTAATTCGTGTTATCATGTGGGAATGCGAAATGTGTGGCAATTAGGAATTTCGAGGCAACTTGTTACGTTTTGCTGTACGTGCGTACCAGTGCATTTAAATAATGGTACACGATGGTACAATGTCGAACATCCGTGCGACGACGAGATGGTAAACAATGGAAAAATAATAAATTGGTTATAGGAATTGTAAAATTACATATTGCTTATGGACGTGGATGGATATTGGCTGAGTAAGGTCCTGTAGTGGGGAAGTGACCGAGTATGCATGGGTATATGTGTGTTTGCGTTCGCGTATGTGTGTGTGAGTCTGTTCCGAGGCTGGTACGGCATGGCACCAACTCTCGGTGACTTAGTGCTTAGGTTGCTTTCTGAAGGACACAGAACCGTCCCTCTCGCTCGCACACACCGTTTGCCATTCTAGCAGGAATTATCCATCCTTCTTCACGAATCTCATCCTCTTCGTCTGCTCGTATATTTTCTATGAATTTAATGAATTGCTATTCATTAAGATTTACATCTCAAAATATATGTTATGCAATGTTCCTAGTATTTAAAAATTGTTGAAAACAAATAAATAAAACACTTGCAACTTTTCTTCTATGAAAAAAATTCAATAACAAGTGATTCAGTCCGGATAATGTGAGATAATGTGCTTGCTTGTTTGCGTATCGAGAGTAAACTTTCTTAATTTCACATTAAAGATCATTTCACAATAACTTTTCTACGTTTCATTTGTACATTGTCTAGTGTTATTAATTATTTAATCTAAACGCAATAATTGTCTGAATATATTTTTTTATACATAATTGAAAATATTATCAATGAAAATTATGATTAAGCATTTAAACACAATTAATACACAATTTGGATATACATTTTTCAATATGTTGAAATCTTTCATTTACTTATTTAAATGGTATGGTACTGGTATGGTACCAGTACCATACCAGTACCATACCAGTACCATACCAGTACCATACCAGTACCATACCAGTACCATACCAGTACCATACCAGTACCATACCAGTACCATACCAGTACCATACCAGTACCATACCAGTACCATACCAGTACCATACCAGTACCATACCAGTACCATACCAGTACCATACCAGTACCATA